>NW_022987739.1:21450398-21727898 GCF_902827165.1 Trematomus bernacchii
ATGTTAAGAGCATTCCATGGAATATAACAAAAAGTGTATCTCGAGCCGGTTTCTCAAACTTACCTACCCCACCTTTAAGAAATTATTTCGGAATGTTGGACCTGCAAAAGGAACCCTTACTATTTCTTGTTCTGTAAAGTCCAGATGGAAATATATAATAATATGACAGAATAAATAACAATATTTAAAAACCTAAAACAGAGTAAATATAAAAACTAGCTTTGCTTCACAACTAAATTGACTTGAAGCCGTTATTCACCCTTATTTACTGAAACTATAACTATGCAACAAATAGAAGACTTTTATCTCAGATACATCAGATAATAGAGCAGCATGACATGTGTCATCTTTCTGATTTTAGGTGGTTTGTTATGATAAAAACAGCCGCTCAGCCAGCAGGCAGGTCGTCTTCCGTCTCCAGTTCCATACGGGCCTCGTGCACGGACACACCCTCACTTTCAGTAAGGCGGACCTGGACTGTGCCAGTGAAGGTATGTATATCCTGCTAACTGTTGTTCCAGCCACTATCACACTCTGATGCAATATCCATCTTAATCAGTGACCGATAAATCCTCTAGTCTTCCTCCAAAGTAAATATGAACTACCGGCGCTGACCCTGAACTCTGTATCAGCTGTGCGGCAGTGCAGGTGTGAAGTACATGGAAATATCTCCAGCTGTCTGATTTGTGTGTTAATATTCCAGATCCCCGGTTCCCAGAAGAGGGCAAAGTAGAGCTGTGGTTTTCTGACAGCCCTGAAAAGATAACAGGTACACTTTTTCTCAAGCTTACACAAACATAAGGCACCAGCAAACATAACTGCAACGAACTGTATAACTGAACAAAGTATGCAGGTGTTTCAATTATGTTATTCTAAGTAAGTATTTGCGAAGCTTTGATTCTGGATTCTCTGTGTATTATCGTTACATTTTTCTTCTCTAAAAACACGTTCTCGGGCACAGCCTTGTTTTAAACAAAATGCTAAATGGCATGCTAAATGGTTTACAATGACAATGTTAACATGTGGTTGTTTAGCAGGTATAATGTTCACCATGTTAGTTTATACTGTAAGCATTTGCTTATAAACATACATCAAAAAGAGGAGCTGAGGCTCTTGGGAATTTCATTCCTTTTGCAGGTATTTGGATTTTTACCTCATGGTGGCGCTAAAGGAAAGGGAATGTATCCTCTGGGGACAGTGAAAGTGGCAACCAAATTTTGTGTCACTAATTTAACAAAGGAAATACTGTTAATGTATATTTTATATTGTGTTTTTAATGTCTGTTTTAAAATGTTATCCATTCATTTCCAAGAGATATTAGAATTATTTGGATTTTTCTTTCTGCTGTCAATCATCTTGTGACTCCCTAATTAGAAAGCCCTGCTCATACTGACGCATGCAAACACCTGGACTCCTACACACACTCGCTCATTCTGACACAGACACAGTATTTTGGCTACAGGTGCAGAAAGCCGAGACTATGTCAAGCCTCATTGTGTCTCCTAATTGAAGCAGAAGAGACAGACATGACTCCATTTGAAACATTACACCTGAAACACACACACACACACACACAGCAACACACACCTATTACTCATGAATGAAGCACATATTCATCAAGTCCAACAAACAGTCACCCAGGTGGGGGCAGTGTTGGGCACCGGGAGTTCAAATTGGCCCTCATGCGCACATTCACACTCCTCGTCCCTAAACAGGAAGCAATATGAGAAGTTATCACACACACACATCTGGCAGGAATTCAGATTGGAGATACTGTACAGGGGAAAACACAAGGGGGAAACCCACACACATTCAGGCACACAGACACACTCACACACAGTAGAAGCAAAGCCTTAATTTAAAATCACAATTTTTCTAAAATCTAATTTGAAATAACATCTGGCATCAGCTGTTTGTATTGTGTGTGTGTCGTTTAACTGACTCCTGACCAGCCTCCTTGTCTGCTGTTTGTTATTTCCATGTGCAGGCCGAGAGCTGTGGCACAACGGTCACTGTGTGACGGTGGACTATGACACCTTGGACCCTTTGGTCAGACGAGACTCATATCAAGACGCATCTCCTCTTGAAACAGGTGAGGTGCATTTCATGTCTTTTGATCATCAACTTCAGTTCAGAATGATTTGTCTTACATCTGTTTCTCTTTTTTACCCTTTCTCATCCTGATGTTTCTGGATTCCTGTTGTGACTTTATAATTAGACCGCATTTAGGAGTGAAACAATACATTTGAAGACACAGCACTTGTCAGCCCTTCTCTTACATAATGTTGACCTTTATTCTGTTTCCAAGGCATCCTTAGGACAACTGGAATGCCAATGCTTAGTTCTGACTTTTAAAAGGACAAACCAATGTTTATATAAGATTTGGTCTCCAACAACTCCTGACTGAAATATCTGTCTTCTAAATGCTCCACTATGGCTGCTTGCTGTTGTTATGAGAAGAATATCAATGATAGCCCTTTTAAGCACATAGTTCTGGTCCTCTTACCATTTCTTTTTTTTTAAAGAATGGATCAAAAGATTGCTTATGATGTAAAATCCCTTGATGTCAATGCTGAACCCATATACTTATTATCATCTCTCCAGCTCTACTGAGCTTTTTAGCCTCTTTTAGCTCATAGTCTTCTTGGTTTAGGTGCACATTTACATTTGCCTCAGTCTTACTTAACAAGTTACACAGACAATAATCAAAAATCAACCAAAGACTCTTGGACATCGTACATCCACTGCTTCCTAGATCATTGCTGTACATCTTCACCAAAATATTTTGTCCGTGACGTTCCGCAAGCCCCCTTAGATGGAAGTTAGCCCGCTACTATTATCTGGCCAGTCTTTGCAATATCAAGGGGGACAAAATATGCGGTTGATCTGATCATCCTGCTATATAGATTTGAATGGGGAGGTCCATTCTGATCTAATTCCTTCTCTTTGATGGAGGCCAAAACAGAGATAAAAAAGAGTGACATTTGGACTTACATTTATCAGGTGAACACCAACCCCAGTAGATGAATATGGAAGTAGCATGTTTGCCATAACAACTTTAAAAGATAGTATGTCAAAGTAAGTGATTTTTAGCTTAGTGGCCAAAATAAATCAGCTTAAGCATCTGTCTCTGCTCTTCAGAAGTCATAACAGATCTTCACAGTGACTAGATCTGCATCCCCCTGTAGGTGCAGATCCAGTCTATGAGCAGTTCTGTTTAGACTCAGGCCCTCGCTGCGGTCAGTTCTGTGGGTAATTGTCTGGTCATCAGATTGACAGCTTACAACTGCTGCGGTCACAACGATATTCCTGGGAATGGGCGTAACGACAATCCTCCAGACCGGACCCGTGGATTCGGAGGCGACTGTTTGTCAAAGAGTTTCAATTTAGTCAGAACAACCACTCACACACAGAAAAACACAAACAGAAAAACACACACCCTGACAGCTGAAACAATCACTTAACCGGGCGGTTAAGGTTTCAGTTCCAGCTGTTTTATGCTGTTGCTAAATCTGCTCTGCCAGCCATGTAATTTAGCTGGACCGATCACTGGGGCAGAAATGCGGAAAAGTGGCATGTAAACGCACATTTACACATAAGGCAAACACACATGGCCATTACACTTAACCGCCAGCACACACGCATGCACATGAGCATAATGAGGGTGCCAGCCAGTTAGCAACGCAGCCAGTCGCAAGAATGTTGTTTTCAACCACAGGTGGTTCTACTTTACCCTCTCAGCCCACTCCACTTCTTCTATCACTCCATCTTCTTTTCTACTCTTCCCCTTTATCTGGTCTCCTTGTTTTCTAGCTGAAGCGTGTTGCTCTCAGGTTCAAGTTGCAGGTTGCAATTTTTCCAATTTATCCCCATCCCCCTTCTGCACACAAGTCGCTCCAGAGCCCGCCCCCATGTTTACATTCCCCTCTCCGTATTTGGCCAGCTCAAGGTCTTTGTGCTTTGTTTCTTTACTTGAAAGTGCATCATGTGCTTCCACCTGTGTGCATGCATGCAGTCTAGTGAACGATCCATCCAACAGTTTCCTACTGCGTTCCCCCCTCGCACATTTAAACACGCATGAGTGCACACACTCTGCACAGCGTTGCCTGTACCTGTGTCAGCCGGGACAGGATGCAGGGGGGTAGGAAAGAGGAGGAGGGATGAGGCAAAGCGGAGCTTGGTCCCGTAGTGACGGACGGGGAAGGCGGGGATTTGTAGTGCAGAAGGAGTGACATGAGAGGGGAAAGAGAGAGTAGGAGGTGGGGGGATGCAGGGGGGCTGTTAGCACCTTCAGAGAAAGAATGTTCTTTGCTTGTCTTCCTGTGGCAGCCTGAGAGGACGACAGCAGAGGAGCTACTACCAACCAAGCCGGTCTGAATCTTTTTCAGCCTCCCTTTCTCTTTCTGTCTGGCGCCTCATCCTTTTCATTCTGTCCCCGTCCTTGCACCCCTCTTTCCTTTCCGCTTGTCATCTGTTTCTCTTTTCCTCTTTCTCTGACTCCGGAGGGAGGCTTCAGCAAGCACTTGCATCCTGTTTCTAGTCCGCAGTGGCAACAGTGAAAGTTAACTCCTGACTGCTGGTGAGTAAGTAAGCTGCTTTTTGATGTTAGTTGGGCATTTTAGTGTCCTTTTTACAGAAGCTTTTTATAGTATTGTGAAAGTTATACAGTAAAGATCAGTGTGTGAACGTACAGTACTACTATCTGCATCTGTGTTTGTGTGTGTGTGAGACCTAGCAGACCAGCTGTGAGGGTTTACCATGCATGTCTGGTATTTGAGTTTTATTGCCTCTCTGGATTTAAGGGGCTGTGCTCATACAGCTCTGGTATGCACTATATGTATTGTTGCAGTCACTGTACGAGTCTTATCTCATCTTAATGTAACAACCCCTATCAGAAAAGATCTTGTCTGTTTAGTTGTAGTATGCTACCGTTTGGTAAGCCTTAGGGGTGCAACGGACAATCCATATTCTTTGATATGAGATGCATTATCTGATCTATAAAATGTCAGTAAATGGAAACAAAATCTTATATCCAAATATAATTTACTGTCGTATTTGACAAAAAAAGCAGAAAATCCTCACAATTGTTTGGCATTTTTGTTTGAAAAAATGTACTTTAACGATGAAACCATTCTCATAATAATTGTAATAAACAAATCTGTGATTATGGATTAATTAATCAGGATTATCATAGCTACTTAAACATCAAACATTCAAAGACTTTCCATGTTCAATTCCAAGAAATTAAAGGTTGTATTTAGTTTTTCATAATTTGTACCTGTAGGTTCCTGGCCCCTTATTGTATCTATGCCTTCTAAGGGCTAACATTTATAAAAGTGTGTGTGTGTGTGTGTGTGTGTGTGTGTGTGTGTGTGTGTGTGTGTGTGTGTGTGTGTGTGTGTGTGTGTGTGTGTGTGTGTGTGTGTGTGTGTGTGTGTGTGTGTGTGTGTGTGTGTGTGTGTGTGTGTGTGTGTGTGTGTGTGTGTGTGTGTGTGTGTGTGTGTGTGTGTGTGTGTGTGTGTGTGTGTGTGTGTGTGTGTGTGTGTGTGTGTGTGTGTGTGTGCGTGCGTGCGCAATCAGCTCTACCTGATCTCAGGTACACGTCTATGACAGACATGTCCTTTGCGTGACACACGCATACACAAATGACACACGTATGCATCCGACAGCCCACACAAAGAGCCTCTGTGTTATCTACATGGAGTGTGTCTGGACTGATGGCTGGGGTCCAACAGGTGTGTGTCTGTGTGTGTTTTAGTCACTGTGACTCACATACAGTATTGGGGCAGGTATGGAGTCATATATAGTAAGAATATCCTCAATCCAAAGGTGTACTTTCTACTTTACGTAAAAATATTACAGTTAACTTATGATTCAGTCACTAATATCTCTGTGAACAGTTTCCATATTACTGAAGAGGACTTTTGCTTTCAGTTTTAATCATCAGGTGACATCAATACACTTGATCTGTAAAACTATTGCCTAACATATGCTGCTGTAAACTTCAAATTGATCGAACTGCTGCACAGCTTTTTTGAGAATGTTTAACTTTATTTACAGCTAGAAGAATTTCAAATTGAATCAATAAAAGGTGCAATGAATATTGCAAAACGTGAATGCTCGCCATTTCTCTTGGGAATTGAATATCTTTGGGACTTCTTGAGTTTAGACCACATGATTTATTAATTAATAGAAAACATGATTGATAATAAAATCTACTGTATAAAGAAAGTTAGGTAAAGCCCTTATTTTGATGTATAGGTAATTAGTTCCTAAAATGATGCCATGTTTCTTAATATTTAAATCGCAACTTTTTGTTTGTTATTTATAGTTCACTCATCATGTCCTCTTAACTTCTGACAGCAAAGCTACCCATGCTTCAACAGGTCACGCTCCCATCTGTTTTCACTCTTCTGTCAACATATACATCTTCTTCTGACCTTTTTGTTTTTGTCTTCACAGCCCCACCTCATGTCCTGGACCCTGGAGTGAGAAAGAATATTGAGCAAGGTGCTTCGTTCCACTTGAGCGCCAGCAGCCCCGGCTGGAGCGACCGCGCTCCGTCTGCCAGCAGCGACTCAGGCCTGTCTGTAGCCTCACACGGGTGGGCCGCAGCCGGACCGAGGAGAGGGGCTGCACGGGAGAAGGGCACCCAGGCCGGGAGGCTGTTCCCTGGGGTGGACTTTGAGATTGTTCAACCTCTTCTGGAGGTCATGACAGAGCTCGCTGCTTCAGGTCGAGGGGAGATGACTGGAGGAATGGAACACACTATCAATGGAGAGGCTTCATCCAGCGAGAGGGAAACGGATATATTAGATGATGAGGACGAAGTTGACGGTGAGGCGGCTCCTGTTTCAGACGTGCCGAGCTCAAGCAGCATCTGCTCCCTCTCCTCTGAGAACCTGCCCGAGACTCAGACATCGTCCCACACTGAGTACTCCACACACTCCTGGGTTCGGCAGCAGCAAATGGTTGACGTCGTCTCCGATATTCACCTCCAAGTTGATGGGGGCGAGAGGTTAAACAAGTTGAGGAAAGAGAGGCCTCCACCTCTGGTAGTTCCTGGGACACCACCTCGAGGATTCAGCAGCAGGGAGGCAGTGCAGAGGGGACTGGAGGACGAGGACGGCACACATAACGTCCCACTTAGCACAGACGTTACCCACAACATACAGTCCGTCAATACTAGACAGGGTTTGTCTTGCCAAGAAGAGGATTTGTCTTCATTAACTACAGACATTGATGAGTCCATTGAACAGCTGAACCAGCTCATTTTGGATTTGGACCCCACTTTTATTCCTGTTCCTACCAGCTGTGCCCCCCTGTCCCGATCAGCCTCCCTCCACACCAATGGCCTCAGCCACAAGGAAAATACCAATATGTCAGGTAAGATATTTCTAATAATTTAAAACAATATCATAAAATCTCGATAATGTTTTGCTAACCGCAATGTTGGAGGTATTTTGAGAATTAATCCTATAAGCTTTGGAGATCCTCTGACTTTTCCTAAAGTGCCAAGACGAGTGTGCCATTTGGACATTTCTCAACAGCTATTAGATGTATTGCCATGCCATTTGGTACAGACATGGTCCAAGACTTTGGATGACCAAACATCTGCACAACTAATTTCATTCCCATCAGGCTCAGCTGCACTGTTCTAAGAGCTTATTTGCAAATGTTAGCATGCTAACGTGGAAAACTTGGAGGTAACATTATACCTACTAGATCGTAACATTGTTACATCTAAAATATCTGCCTAAAAAAGACTTAGAGAGCTGCTAACATGTGTGGATCCGTATGAGACGGATATTACAAGCCATTTAACATTTTTGGATTTGCAAAATACAGCCATCACTAAAAATGTAGCTGCTTTGGGTAAACTATCCATTTACCTTGGTAAATTATAAGAGTACCTTTACATAGCTCTACTCTTACAGAGGCACAACAAGTCCACTGTGACGGTTTGCCTGGATGAAATGCCACACTTAAGAAAATACATGTGTGCCAAAAAGGTGGTGGGCAGATGCAGCTCTTAGGTTGGACTTGTTATATTGTGGAGCTTGGTTCAGCTGGCATAAACAGAGAACCATTTATAACCAGGGACTGAAGGACTGCCTGATTGTGGAAATCTCCACCTGAGAGAGAGGTGTGTGTGTGTGTGTGTGTGTGTGTGTGTGTGTGTGTGTGTGTGTGTGTGTGTGTGTGTGTGTGTGTGTGTGTGTGTGTGTGTGTGTGTGTGTGTGTGTGTGTGTGTGTGTGTGTGTGTGTGTGTGTGTGTGTGTGTGTGTGTGTCAGAAGGTGTGTGTGTGTGTGTGTGTGTGTGTGTCAGAAGGTGTGTGTGTGTGTGTGTGTGTGTGTGTGTGTGTGTCAGAAGGTGTGTGTGTGTGTGTGTGTGTGTGTGTGTGTCAGAAGGTGTGTTTGTTAGTGTACATGGTGTTTGCTGAGGGTGGAAGCGTTTCATTAAACAGGAAGTGGATATTCCTGCAATGTAACTAGTATATGGCCTGTGTTCACCATACAATCTGTCTTAGCTTGAATGGAAGTATACAGAACTGGAATAAAAAGTTACGTAAGGGGAAAATGTCCAGAGACGGACCAATCAAAGTAAAGCCCAGAATAAGGTATGCCATCAAAACACAATCCACTGACATAATTATAGAATGTATGGTTTTGCAAGCAGCTGAACAAGGTTAAATTCATTACTTCAACAGAGCGGGATATGATAATAATCAATAAGTCTATCATGAGCCAATAATTGGAAAGAGCTCAAAGGTTTAGAAGATTTAGATCTGACATCTAATGCTTCATTTCTGATTAAACTAAAACAACAATACTTAAAATCCTGATAAAGACGTTTTAAAAGGTAAAGTTGAACTTATTGGTTCATTTTTTAATGGTTAACTACATGGCAGTCTAGGGGTGTACCATATCTGATGATACAATGTGGAAAATGCCCCCAGTTGGTATGATAACACAAATGTGTTTTTAAATTGCATTTACCCAAATACTTGCAGCGTAGATAAGATAGACTCACTAGGAAGACTTTATCTTTACTTGTTTAGGAATTTAACCTAGTAACCATTCAGACCTCTACGGAATTGTCACCACTATGCCCACTTAAGCAATTCAGGCATCATATAATTGGTTTATGACCTTCAGATATCTATACCATACAAACTAATGTAACGCAGAGTTCATTTTATATTATTATTATTATTATATTATATGGCAATAGTGCAACAGTTGAAGCATAAACATAGAGCACACCGGTCATAAGTCTGAGAGTCCAATCAAAATATAAACACAACTGGGAGTGTTTAATCACTTTAAAAAAAACGTGTTCTGTCCCTCATTACATATGATTTGTTGTCGGTGTTTAAAAATGTTTATTTTTATTAAAATGTTTCTAACGTACAAGAAAAGACAAGACCGCAGTTTATTCACGAGATTAGGAACTTGAGTTCTAAACTCAATGTGTTAAGAGACAAAAGGTGTTCATTGCCTTCATTTTATTTGACTATCTGACTGGAAGAGATCAATAGAAAGATATTCTGATGAAGTGTATTCACCATTTCACTCAAACCAATGATTGAGTTGGACGTCAGCTGTTTGTCTTAAAAAGAATCTGATATCCAGTGCAATTCAACAATGATCCTTTGACCAAATCAGAGGTGCAACCAATCATGTGGAGTTAAAAGCGTGAGGAAAAGTTGTTTTTGCAAAAAATGACTTGTTTTGGACTGCAAGTGAATAATGTAGGGACTTGATCCTGGTATTTTTAGGTTCTGGCATAACAAATGTCACACCTTTTTTAAAAACTTGAACCTGAACATTTCACAGTGATGGGGCCTGTTTTTCTGACACATGTGTGTCTGCGTTGCCTCCTCTTCACTATTTTTTTCTCCCCCTGCTGGGACTCATGAAAGATTTACTCCCTCTCATATCCACTGGGACGCAACCACGAGGAAAAACACATTTCTGTTGCGACCTCTGCACTTGATTCATTTTCTCTTTGAGGACTAAGGGTTATAGGTGTACAGGTGATGTCATTACTTCCCAGTTCTTTGTGTACAGAGCAACTGTTCCATCAAAGCTAACCTCAGAGTGGCCTGATGGTTTACGTGGGAGCTCCTGACAGTCAATAAAGGCTTTGACAGCTCCTGATTTGAAGGTCCCCACTGTGGTTACCTTTGACCCAAGGCCATGTGCCTTGCAGGGTTACATTATGGCTGACATTTAACTTGTGACCCTGTGTTTTTGTACACTGTCAGGTCAATGAGAGGTGCTGCGGTTCTTCCCCCTAATCATGGAATTTCAGCACAGGAAATGGAACATGTGGGTTTGTGTGTATGTAGGTCATCGAGTTTGTCAGGGGGATATTTCCCGGGGGTATATTTGTAGCATTAACACCAATATTTCACCGTCCATGTGTTTTTCAAGACGATGTTTCGTGGCAGGAGTTTGTAAGCGATCAGGAATGCTTTTGAAGTTTGACACAACACTTTGCTCTCCAGTGTGTTTGCATCATGCCTTCCTTCTCCCTCTCATCATCTTTGGAAGTGCAGTCTTCAAAAGAGAGGAGCCTCTTCACGAATACAGCGGGTATCAAGTGCTACTTGACACTGTGAAGATACAAAAACTCTGGAGAAGAGCTCTCAGCGGGCCGTCCGGTGTAGAAGAGGAACTGGATTAGTTTTAGTTGGACAAGCAGAGATGAGATGATGGACGCTCACAATGAAAGCTGAGCTCACAGTGTTCCATATTGGGGTTTACAGTTTACAGTATATAGAGTATCATATGCAAGCATGCTCAATCTCTATCTTGACACACATGTCAGACTGTGGTTATGCAGTTGCAAAAAAGTAAAAATAGAATAATATTCACAATTAATTTGTTTGTTTCAGCAAAGAAGAATAGATAAAAAGACTAATACAAATATATTATCAAATCTACATGACTATTGTTGCCTATACATATTAACACAAAATCAGCCCCTGTATTGCCAATATTGAAGTTTTGGGTCAAATAAATATCCACAAACCTGGCTCACTCCAGCAACAACAACACAACTGCTACAACTATTAGCATGCTTACTGTTTGCTAATTAAGGTGAAAAAGAATAATGGAAACAGAGTAGGTTTACTTACTATTTTTGCCACCTTTCCCTTTGCTGCAGAGTTACAAATATGTGTTAATGGTTCTTCCCTTCCCTTGTAATCTTTTTAAACTGATATCTTCACATAAATGCAGAATCTCTAGGCAATGGGTCAAGATGTTGTTATTCTACGCGATCTGGTTTTTGAGTTCTAGTCCATTTGTCGTGGGAATAATCACAAATGAGCTGGCTTTGAATCCAGGTAAACAGTCTACTTGGGGAGCAAAAGAGGCCGATTATAACTATATAATTTCAGTGCTTACACTGAAGGTTTATGTCTTATTTATGCATTTCACAGGGTACAAACCAAACATGTCAAAAAAGGATTCCTTCAATTTTGTTATACATGTATTAGGCACAAGCTATGTAATGAGTAGGACATTAGACAGTTCAAAAATAAACTTCTAGAGGACAAAAGGTGTTATTATCTGTTATTTAATCAGCTGACATGTTGTCCAATTCTGATGCGTTAGGGGAATAAAATACGCTATGAATCTTTTTAAAACCAGTTAGATAAAACCAAAATGTGTGGTTGTGCTCTTAATGATCGCTTCCCAACTTTAAGAAAATCACTGACTGTTCATTAAGATTTTTTTTCCCAACAAGTCGCCATGATGTTCCACCATCTGGTCACAGTGAAGTCTTGTTTAGTCACACAGCATCTGCCCTGATGACAGGAGCTACACAGCGCTGACGAAGACACTGATAGACTGTTTTGAAAGAGACAAACACGCTTTACATGAACTACTGTCATCACCTTTTATTACTATCTGATCATACCATAATTACTATTTGATGTTATGTGTTTCTTTTAGATGTTATGTGTTTCTTTTACAAGTAGAGACATAGCTGCGTGTGGATATTTAGATAGATACTGTAGATATAAAAAGGGACGCATAACTGAGTTTGATTCTTTGGTTGATTATATTTCAGATCACAATCTGTCTGACTGTCTGGCTCTCCTCCCACGCTCTTTCTCTCCTCACCCTTCTCTTATCTCAGGGTGGAAGCAGCAGATGAAGGTCAGTGATGTGACGGACTACGCTGGTCTCCATAGCCCAGGATGGAAGGGGGGTCAGAGCTTCAGAGGATCCCCAGCCTACTACAGTCCCCCTTTCTCACCATCTCAGGTAAACACAGTTTCCTGGTTCACGTCTGTGAACTTTGACTTCTAGTAGTCGAACTTCACCCACACTAAGTACGTCTATAAACATCGCTTTGAATACTGGTCTTATGTCTGACCCGTTATAAGTGTCATGTCAACAGCCCTGATCAGATTACACTGTTTTGGATTCAATTAACCATCTGACAAAACATTTGGACAATAAATGAAATCAATGTGTTAGAGAATTACATGACAACAATTATAACACATGGTTATCACTTTAAGATCAGTTAAAATATCTCTTTTGAGATAATGTAACTGAACCTGCATCATTATAGATGTTCCTTTTCTACTCTCCTCCCTTTCTCTCTCTGTATCGCTTTTCTTTTTGGTTTCTGCTCTTGCACTCTTATGGCTGGGTGGGGTGGCATGAATGGCCCAACTGTTTACACCAAAACACAGCCTGTAGCCACACACAAATCACAAGACTGATGTCTGCTGGTGTGTGCTGGTGTGTGCTGGTGTGTGCTGGTGTGTGCTGGTGTGTGGGCTTGTTACCCTATAAGACTTTAAAAAAAAACAACAACATGTTATTGTGTTTTTCCCCTAATTTCTTTCTTACTTTTTAAATTCTTTTTTGGAAGCATGGGCATCTCTACAAAACCAACAGCGTGGACTATCGGGGACAGACAGATGGTTCTGACATTGTCCCACCTACTCCAGGCTTCCCAGTGTCTCCTCCGACGCCCTACGGTAAGAGATAAGGTCCCAATGGACACTTCTTGATGTGGATGGGTCTGCATTTTGGAATCTTATCAGGGTCTTCTCTTCTTTTCCCAGTGAAACATTTCTCAGAGTTTTCCCAGCTCCGGACTAGCGGGCAATGGGACCAACACAGCTGGACACAAGGTGTGTGTGTGTGTGTGTGTGTGTGTGTGTGTGTGTGTGTGTGTGTGTGTGTGTGTGTGTGTGTGTGTGTGTGTGTGTGTGTGTGTGTGTGTGTGTGTGTGTGTGTGTGTGTGTGTGTGTGTGTGTGTGTGTGTGTGTGTGTGTGTGTGTGTGTGTGTGTGTGTGTGTGTGTGTGTGTGTGTGTGTGTGTGTGTGTGTGTGTGTGTGTGTGTGTGTGTGTGTGTGTGTGTGTGGCATAAGAGTGTAAAGCCAAACACTTGTTCTAATGATTGCTGCTGGACAGGGTTCAAGGGCTGGCTGGAATGTCCTCTTGGCACTATATACCCAAAACACGCACACACACCTGGCCTGTCCTTTGTTGCTATTGGCTGGATATGTGGGTATGGCTCTGTTTCTGGTAGGTCATGTCTGTCTAGAGGAAGACGGATGGCTTACTTATTATTCTTAGGTTTAAGGTAGAAAGCGTTTGGAGGACTTGATGAAATGGATTGGGATATCCTTTCAGGCCCATTTAGGGACAGCTGATACTGGAACTAATAATAGTTGACGGTAACAGAGGAAGAGACCACTGCAGGCAGGATGCACACTCACGTCCTGTTCTGGGAGGGGACGGGAGGAGTGGGGAGGGTCTTTTGTTGCTGGGACATCCTGCCTGAGGAGATATGTACCACACAGCTACAGAAGGAATGTATTGTAGTGTCAAAAAACACAAGTGTCTTTGAGTGGTAGTGTCTTAAATCTGATATATCTATAAGTGACTGGGATGTTCCTGTTGAAGCTAAAAAAAAACAATTGATGATCAGTAATGCCAAGAGGGTGGTGCTGTTGGGAAGCAACTTTAATCATTTCACCCTGGTAAATAAGCTTCGGTGAAAAAGTAATTTCAACAGTTTCTGTTTAAGTGTTTGTGGACTAAATATAATGTTGTGAATCAAGTATAAAATATGGTAAATCTGAAGGATAAACATGCTATTTCTGTATCCTGGTATGGCTGCCTGCCATTGCCTCAGCCAAAAGTGAACTGGCCCTAACAAAAATAATGGCAGGGGAACAGGATTCCATAAAGGGGGCCTCTCATGCCAAAGCTAGCCTGACATAAGGTATAATGTGGCCCTTATAGATGTATTGTTTTATCTAGATTAGTATGAGAGAGGGAAATATCATATATCGATGTCAGACTTGGAGTACTCGAGTCCTGGACTCGGAATCGAGTCTGACTCGACCTCTTCTTCGGTGACTCAGACTTGGACTCGGACACGAGGAGTGGGGACTCGAGAGTGACTCGGACTCGAGACTTGATGACTTGACTACTACACTGATAGATGTCACTCGTGAAACGATTGATCTGTTTTTGGATAACCAAATACTACATTCAGACGATGTAATGCATTTTCACACACTGGATTTATACTTTTGTCGCAAACTGGTAGTCTTCTGCAGTATAATTTATATGCAGTCAATAGGCAACGAGTGAAGAGTATCTTTTCACTGTGCAGATCTCCGACCAGTTTTTGTTAGTCCCTCTGCCTTAAATTAAAGAAAACCCCCCGTTTAATAAAAAACTTGAGCTGCTTGGTTAAAGGTGGGGTAGGTAATTTTGGAGAAACCAGCTCGAGTGCGCTAGAATTTGAAAATACACAGCCGGAAAAAATCTGCCACTTCCTTACAGAGCCCCTCCTCCAACACACACGAACGCGCACATGACCAATGAGGGCATGAGATAAGTTTGTGCACAGATGGAAGGCTGACAGGCAGGTAGGCCATCCAGTTATTTTAGCCGGGCCGGCTAAAATGATTGGTCGTGCTTTTTAAAGCATTACGGCTTCCACAGATGACATTTTTTTATGGATTTTTTGTCAAAGCACTTAAGATATTCATTGCTATCGGGATGTTAAGAGCATTCCATGGAATATAACAAAAAGTGTATCTCGAGCCGGTTTCTCAAACTTACCTACCCCACCTTTAAGTCTTCAAATATAATGGCAATATGTTAATATCAAGCCTATTTATCAGTTTACACAGTTTAAGTCGATCCTATCTGTATATCGTTTTCCCTTCTACTGCAGAAAATGTTGACAATATTGTGACCATAACATATTATCGACAACAAAACCAAAAAAGTAGTATTTATGATGCCATTTTGTTTTGCATTGCAGAGAGATTGTTAACTTAAAAGGGCAGTTCCAACTGTTTATTGTAAATATGTTTGTCGGAACAGAGCAGTTACAGGATGGAGAAAGAGTTGATGAAAGAGTCATTATTCTGTGAATACAGATTACAGATACAGATTATTTTTTCTCCGCTGGATGGACAGAAGAATTAACAAAGGGTGCAAAATATCTGGAGCTCATCCCCAGTTTGCAGACAACAGTTTCCTGTTTCCCACGTTAAAGTCAGACAATTGTCTGGGAAACAATTTGCCACGTCGGGACAGAACAGTCAGATCCCCAATTTAAATTATTTGTATTTAATGTTAAGGGTCATTACTGTAAGCACAGTCTGACCTGAGGCTACTGTAATGTGGGGAGTGATTACTGTGGGCAGCAAAACAACAGAGAGCACTCAGTGAGCCTTGCTGAGCCCTTCAGCTGTGTTTCCACTGTGCTATCAGCCCGGTAATCACACTGGGCATTCTGGGAGCCGGGTGTGTTGTGTGTGCTGGTTTTTGTGTTAGGTTATCATACAGAAAAAAATTCCATGATGAATACATTTTTGTGATCAAAAAAGTCCACATACCTAGGTTTAAAACTCTACATTAAATATATGTTAAATTTGGTTGAAAATTTGAATGTATTTACAGTTTTAGACTAGTTTGTTGTCACATTTGAGTTATGCTGAAATTGTACGTATAAGCATTGTTTCAAACGCATTTTAAGACCAATATTTAAATGTGCCGCAGGTCTAAACTACATTCTTAAACCAAATGTATCCCTGTTAAGACAGCTAGGCGGCTTTTCACCTGCCAAATCGCCAAATCAGTGCCTACAGCGATTGCTTAAATAAACACAGAAATGTCAAATACTAAATGTTATGAGACTGTTGGGTGACAAACATGATCATTGAGAAAACTTGACTTTATCTACTCTAATCTTTTTTGGTTGAACAACAATTTCTTGACCCTTGAAAGTCAAAGAAAGCTTTTAAAAAGCATATAAATCTTAAAGACTAAGGGAGAATCATGGAAATTAACAAAATTATATTAAATAACATTATCGGGGTTTTTACCTAGTTACAACAGACTGATGACATATTTTCATACATAGCCTTTGCAGAGTCACTGCAGTATATTTGCCATGAATCCACCCAAAGATGAACTCTCTCTGTGTCCTTTCATTTCCTGGTGACAGCAAAGCGCAGCAATAAACTGTTACGCAATAACATTTCCTTTGTGTACTTGTGGCCAAATCAAAAATAAACAGTGATATATATGCAGAAGCTCTTAACCAGAGGAAGCAGGGTCCAGCCAGGGGAATGTAGATGCTGTTATGAGCGGAGGTTCACCAGAGGCAGATGGTCTTTCAGACAAACACTTGACTGTCTGAACCTCAGGGGTCAAAGGTCAGGAGAAAGTACGAGGGAGAGGGCAGGGGAAACCTATGCTTCTCCTTCAGATGGTTTATTTTGCGGTCAATGACGAACGAGAGAGAGTTGATCGACGTTAAGTTTTAAGTGCCGTTATTTATCCTGAAGAAAGGGAAGGTTTGAAGTCGATTTAATGATGTGGTCGACAACAGTTCAGGGAACAATTGTTGATCGAAATGTAAACAAAATGAGTGAGAGCTGCTAAAAGATGCTAAAAGTCATTGAAAGGTGTTTAACCAACACTATACAACAACCATTTCTAAGTTAATAATGTTTCCTCATCCTTTAAAAAGGTTTTTCAGTGATTCCAGAAAACATTCTTTTTTAAATCATCATAAACAATTTCATTTATTTTTAAGTTAATTTATTAATAAACTATTGGTAATATTACAATATCCACTTTGCTTAAAGGAACAGTGCTATCTACAAAATCCTTTTGTGATTTTATTTCAAGGAACAGTACAACATTTACGGAAACTAGATAAAAAGATCAATTTTTATCACAATGGTTTTCCTAGATTATTATGGGGCTGGTTAGCTTAGCCTAGCTTACATACATGATACAGTGGGAAGCAGCTAGCATGGCTCTGTGCTAAGGTAACACAGTTTGCCAACCATATGCTTCAGTCAAATATAACGTGCTAATTAGTGAGCTTTAGATATTTTGGTGAGCAGAGAGTATTACCATTGACAGAGCCAGAATAGAAGTTTCCCTCTGTCTGAAGTCTTTATGCTAAACTATGCTAACTAGCTCGTCAACTTCAAAATGAACGGTGTGGTTTTTATTATTGAGCCATGACATGAAAGTGAATAAACATACCAAAAACCATGAAACCACATCTTATTGTAAGGTTTTTTGTTTACATATTATACTATTTCATGACTGGCCTGTAGTTTTATAAACAAAAATATTTGGGTCTTTAAACTGATGAATGAGCATCCCAGATGGACAGAGCTCATTTCCTGTGACACGGAGGTTAAAATAATGTAAGCAGCGCATGTTTCCGGTACAACAAAAGTAAACTCAACACAATTCAATCAAAAGCTTTGTGGTGTAATCTACGATGTGCTAGGATTAGACACATGGCAGGAGACACGGTCAGTGTATGTCTGCATGCCTTTGTCTCCGTGTTTGTGGCGAGCAGATGGTAGGAGTGGACACACATGCCTTGACAGAGAGGCCATAGAAACCCCTAGATCAGCCCCCCCCCTCTACCCTCTAACCACCACCAGCTCCTCACTGGTCCATAAAAGGCCACACATGACCTCTGACCCTGCTGGAATCCATTCTGATTGGGGGAAAGTGCTCGCAGTGGCCCAGCAGGGACAATGCTCAGTGGTCAGTGAGAGGAAGGGGAGGGTGGGAGGGAGGGTTATTAGATGCATTGAGGGGAGGGGGCAGAAATTCTCTCCCTCTTACCCCTCCCTCCATACAAACCCAGAAGTTGAGCGGTGTCACAACAAGCCAGGAACAAACGGGAAGCTTATTTTTCCATCTGGGGGACGAAAGGAATTGGGCATGGCGGCGAAACGATCCAGCCCCTGAACGAAAAAAATAGAAACTTCAGCAAGTCACGTTCAGATAGGAGAGGAGAGGTAGAGCGAGGAGATTGTTGTAATAGGGAGAGTTTCATTCAGGCAGAACATACCACACAGGGATAAAGACTTTGGAGTTGAAGGACTGAAAGGAAACCGGCAAATAACGGGATACTTCAGAGGGTGTCACATCATGACTGCGTCTCTCGGTATGTAAGCGCATGCACACGTGTGTCAGATAGCTTTTAAATGTGATTAAAAGTGTCTCTGCTGTTCATGAACTCTCAAGATCTTTAACTTTCCTCCTTGGATTCTTTATTCTTTATCCTGCTCTCCCCAGGCGCTTTCCTCGGTTTTCTACCCATTATCTGTCTTGGTTATACAATGTTATCTCTGCCTCTGTCTCTCCTGGGAATTTTAAGGAGGGCACACATGCACAGAAACACTTCCCATCTCTCCTCCAGGAAGCTGGTATTTGCACACAGTTTCTGGAATTTGCCTGTCAGATGCATTTTCAACCCCCCCCCCCCCCCCCCCCCCCCCCCCCCCCACCCCCCCCCCAAAAACCTTGTCTTTCTATCTTTTTTTGTGCACAGAAATATGTTTTCTTCTTGTCTCGGACAGCAGAATCTGCAGCCCCTCTGACATATCACACTAAATGGGATGATGAGATGGTTTGTTCCACTGCGTTGTTCATGATCTCATCCTGTTAAAGGCTATGTTGGCCTCCATCGTGCAGTCATGGAAGGCTTATGTATCTGTGGTTAACCATGGAGGCTGTTTTCCCCTTTCTCCCCCTGCGATTCTGACCTCAGCTGATCCAAAAAGCCTTTGAAGATTCAAGTTTTTTGTGCTTTTCGCTTCCCACATCTCCCAGAGATGTTATACACATATAAAACAACATATTGCTGAGCCACATGTTAACTAGTTCCAAACTTTTGCACTCATGAAAGAAGCTTTACATATTTGCTACAGAATGTGGTTTGCCGAGAGTTAAAACGTCCTATGAAATTGTCAAATTCTGTTATCGAGGATTTAATTCAAATGAATTGCCAGCGCAAACTAGAGAATCTTCTCGTCAATGCTCGCAAGATCTTTATGCTAAATTGTATCTGTGTTGACATGCAAGCTTAACATTCAAACTATATATTATTCAATGATCAATGAATTATTTACTTGCTTTTAAATGGAGCAGCTATTTTAATAAAATTCCTATTTCCCTTTAATAAGTGCCGTGCCATAAAGCTTTCCAAGAAGCTTTTTACCAGGAAATGATTAGGAAATTACAGACATGGTAAAATGAAGCATTGCCAAACTTAGTTTAGAATTCATCCCTATTTTATGACATATTTTAGTTCAAACTATTCTGGATTAATGGAGGAAGTATCTGGCAGAATCATAAATGATGGATTTGTGCAACAGGACTGTTTGGCCAAAGTTGGGTTTGGATAAAATTGATAATTTCCTCAAAGAAAGGTTATTGGGGAGCACTGCTCAGGATTTGGCTTTTACAGGACTGCAGGAAATGAAGGGCAAAGAGGCAGAAATGTTAAGCCACAAGGATGGAAAATGTTGCCAAACAGTGGACAGTAGACCAGTTCAGAGCACATAGAGTGGAAAGAAGGGAACGAGGATTTTTTTTTCACAGAGCGTTAATCAACAAATGGTCTGTGGTGTCATGGTGTGTGTGTGAGATGTACCAGAGCATCAGTGGTGTAATGTGATGATGTAATGGTTTCTATAAAGCAGCATCAATACAGGCAGTGTTGGCTCTACATTCAGACCATGGGACATGTTCTCTTTGTAGAAGGAAGCAGAAAAATGTAGTTATGTGTTTTAATGATTTCATTCAGCCTGACTTTGTGCGAGTGTAACTAAGTTGACTTCTTATAGGGAGGGAGGTTGTTTTGCGTTACTTTAACAGTGACTTTATACCGCTGTCAGCAATTTTTCATTTACTTGAAAGCTTCAGTATGAGTTGTGTGGAGCAATTTTATACGTTCTTCATCCCGCCTACGAAGCTCTGATTGTTCAACTGTTTCTCCAACTGAATGAAATAACTGTCTACTTCAGACAGATGTGAGTATTAGGTTTAGCGCTCGTATTTAGGATCTATAAAGCATAATTGACTGAATTCGCTGCTTACAGTCATCACTGATTAGGCTTAGGTGTCTTTATAAAAACCAAGCTTTGAAGACATCAAGCTTTGATATAGTTGTTATTTCAACAGCAGGAAGCAGTTCTTATAACTACACCTTTAAATATGGTTATTAAATGCCATTGGGACAACAGACTTTGCCTTTCAACCAAAATGTGTTGTCAGAAAAATGATGTATAGAGTGTGAAGCAGCAAAGACTTGTGCGTTAAGATCTTTCCAGAACAACAATTCATATTAAACTATCGTGATGTATGGACCCAGAAGGAGAACTACTTATGATCCATGATCACTTCCCCAGGCGGGTGAAGTCTAAAGAATTTCACTTAAGCTTCAAAACATGATCTATTTTGCAGTTGGGACTTCCTTCAGGCATGGAAAACAGTGCATTTTGTTTTGAGCTTGAGGAAAACTTAAAATATCAATATCTGACCCTTAACTCGAACTTCATAAGTCCAACTGTCTCTGACTTATGAAGCCATCAACTCATTATGGGAATACTTCAGACAGCAATAAACACCTCGTATTCTCTCCCGTAACCTTTTTTTTTAGAGGCGGCCTTGTCTGCCGTTACCCTTCACCCGGTTTCACTCCCTCATACGCCCGCTCGTAACTTTAGCCTTTAGCTACTGCACTGAGTCGACAAAGCTGTCCGTCCACACACCCAGAAAGAGCAGAGGAATCTGATTACAGACGACCGCCTACTCGTTGGTACTCTGCTACAGAAAAATTCTTCTGAATAGGGGGAGGAGGCGAGACACAGCAGGGTCTGAGGCTGATAGATTTTTAACGAAGGAGGGAGACAACTGATCGCATTCTGATGCAGCGCCAAGGGATACCAGGGAGAGAGCTGCACATGCTCACTCAAAACGATTTAAAAGCTTTATCCATTAACATCTTTCTGTATCAAAGGAGCAGAGAACGGTTATGTGAAAGTGGTCGCCCACAGAGAATTATATCAAACTCTACAGCTATACTGAGCTTCAAAGCCTCTTTTAACTCGTAGTTTTGGGTCTTACTAAACATTTATTTCGTAGTTCAGTCCCATCAATCTCACTGTGCACTTGTGTCTACCTGCCCAGCAACAAACAGCAGACCGACACCGACGTTATGGTCAAGAAAGTGGAGCCTTTAGCAGCTAAAAAGCTAGATATGTTGGTGGTGGAGACAGAGCAAAAAGGAGAGAGTATAAATGCACTTATATTCATCTGGTGTATGGGATAGGTATGTTGCATTGTGCCTGCTGGAAGTGTCAAAAATGTATGCAGTTTTTAAGATACTAGCAATGTACTAGTAAAGGATGTTTACCTGGCCTCATTTTGAAACCTAGAGTTTCCTTTTATTTGGTAACCCTAACCCTAACCCTAACCCAAACTCTTGTTACCCCCTAACCCTAACCCTAACCCTCATATTTCTGATCCCAGAAGTTGTTTGCTTTTTTTTCACATATCTAATATTACAATATACAGAAGTTGAACTTTAAATAAAGCTTAGTCTTTCAATGTTATATGTCTCTTAGAGTTTGGATCATATCCGTCTTTTTGACTTACAGTTACTTCGTTTTAGCCTGGAACATTTTTAAGATTCATTCTCACTTAAAGATATAGACTTTCAGTGTGCCTCAGGATCACAGCAGGTGTCCTCGTCCTCACTGCGTTCCTGTTTCCTCTCAGAGTTGCTCTTACACTCCCTTTTCCCTTCATCCCCCTGAGGAACTGCGGCCTGTGATCGCTGTGAGCAGCTGTAACACGCCGTAGACCTACAGACCTGTCAGCCTCAGCCTGTGTGTGTGTGTGTGTGTTGCACTCACATTCCTGTGGTCAGCAGGGAGTTTGTAAACCCACTGTTGTCCTGCATAACTCCACATGCATCACTGTGTTTATGCATGTGTGTAGGCTCACCCCTCTGTCTAATGAGATGCTGCTCAGGGAGTAAATGTTTGGATGCGTGAGTGGAAGGAATAAAGGAGAAGTGTTTCTTTGTCACAACACAACATAGGCTCTTTAGCTGCCCTGAAAATGTGACGGCTGTATGTTTGTAATCTTTCTGTGTTTATTCCACTTGCCTTTCATACCATTCTACTTATGAAACAGCAGCATGGTTTGAAGTGGGAAACATGAAGAGGAATGTTAGCTCCAGATAACCTCTCGGTGGTTTTATTGATTAATGGGATTATCTCCGTACAAAGCATGAAGGTATGCACACAGTTTAAGCCATATAAGTGTCACTCTCTTTGATCAGGAAAGTGTGTTTGTGTTTTGAGGGGGGGGGGGGGGGGGGGGGTTATTGGCTGGTGGAGGTTGGCAGTCGTGCCCACGTGGGTCTGTGCCATCTGGCATCTGGAATTGGTTTTGCACGGTTCGACTCAAACTGAAGAGGCTTTGTGCTCATTTGGAGCTGTGCACGTGAGGAGGAAACAATGGACAGGAAAACACTGTTGGGAAAACTGAAGGGGAAATACACTTGAAATGGTTAGAAGATAATAGTTGCTGGAGTTGGTTAAAACCTTTTTTTTCTTTGCAGTCTACTTACATGTTTGCGTGTGTGTTTTTATATTTAACTCAATACAAATATTCGGCACAAAAAAGGTCTTGGCCACATAACTGTCAGCATCATTCGTTTCAGAAGATTCCCGATAACAATATCGGGAAGTTTTTATGCCAAACCCCAACCAAACTCTAACCATGGATCCTGGGTACTTATATGTGGATATGTTTTCCCAGTCCCATGTCACATGCCACATGCCAGCTTTAGGTTATGATACTAGTTGCCACAAGGAGATTTCATTTGGTACCTGATATTGAATATCAATACACAGATAGTTTGAGAGAGATAGCTCATACTTTGGAATGGAGTCTAACATTTTTGTTCTCTGCAAAAGTGATTGATTTGCTGTTACTCCATCTGTTTCACACTGGGCAGGGAATGTCCTCTCCATTAGTTTCTTCATTAGTACACGTCCATCCCTAAGTGAGTAGCTATGGATACTGTGCAGCGTGGAAACGCTGGTGTGAAAGGTGTCTGAGGGTGTTATAATGACCAGTGGAGCCTCACAGAGCAGAGTCTGGTCTGAGGTCAGAGGTCGGGGTGGGGTCAGCCGGTGTTGCCACACTTTGGGCTGCTCTTTCATTAAATGGATGAGCAGGGATGAGCTGTGCAGCAGCAGATGTGGCAAACCTCAGCACGGAGAATCGGCCGTGGGAAAGGAGATAGACGAAGCTCGGCTGCTTTCTGGGAATCCTCCTGAGAGAGGAAAACTGACAGGGACTGTGGGAATGTTTGAAGAATCCTCAGTGCATTTCTCTCATTTGTGTTTGTTTTTTTCTAGCAGCAACAACAAATAAAACTGTTTTTTTGTTTTGTTTACTGAGATGTGCAGATAAGTAGGCGAATCCGAACATTTTAGGTCTAAACTTGAGGCAGATCACACGATTAACCTGCTCTGCGCTCTTGACCTTTAACCCTTAAGAGTTCAAGTTGAGTATGGACTGGAGTGTGAGGTGTACCAGATGCACCATGTGGGGTATCAGAGGGCAATAAACCAACAAATTAATCATCACTGATGCTAAAATATATGAAAATGCACAATTATGCATCAATGGACCAAAGTTGTTAAATGTAAATATATGTATATCCGGCTTAATACTGTAAACGTGTTTTGAGAAAGTATTGCCAAGGATTGCTACTGTAATCAGTGTAAGTAAAAGTAGCAAAATAATACATCAATATATATTTGTTTTAAAAGTCCTACACAAGCAAAAATACTGCAATCATAATTCAGATTTAGGAGTCTAGAAGATCTAGATATTATCACATGTCAAAGGAAAAAGTACACATTTTGGAGAATGGACCCTTCTGCATTAACATGACTGCAGCATTTAATGTCGTTGCTTGTCCTAGTAGAGCCAAATACGTGTTTGACCAAAAGTAACTTTGGCCAAATTGACTAAAGAAAGTAACTTTTTATTTGAAATATTTCCTTTAAAAATAAGGGTAATATTCTGTGTGCCGGTACATAAATGTATATGTTGACAGACACCGAACAAACAAGACATCATGTTCGTTATGTTGAATGTGTCCTGCTAACAGCAGCTGCCTGTCAGTTCACACTTATGGATATCTGATACAGCGTACATAATGCTGGAATTACAGAAATGTGTGTGAGGTAACATCCAGCCGTGGGAACCTCACGTTAAACCCTAAACACTCTACGGGTGATGGAGGAAGTATTCAAATCCCTTACTTAAATATAAGGACCAAAATCACAAGTTTAACATGCTCCATTACAAGTTAAGGGCTTGAGTTTTACATTTTCATCACAGAATATGTGTTCATACAGTCAAGAACGAACATTATGCAAAAAATTGTAGTTAAATATCAAAGTAAACATAAAAATTAAGTAAAATGTCCCGTTTCAATTATTTATATCATAAATGTTATAATTTAAGCAAAAGCATGAACACTTAATTTCAATGTTGTAGTCGGTCGAGCAGCTCATTTGAATTATGAATTTAGGTTTTATATGTAAATCTGCAAAGTGACAGGTGACTACACAATACACGTCACACAGTTTTCACTACATATAGTGAAGTAAAAAGTACTGAAAGGTAGTAGGGTTCAAGAATGGAAATACTTAAAGGTGCCCTATTATGTTACGGTTCATATTTGTATTTTGTTCCTCTACATGTTTCCATGCTTTAATGTTCAAAAAGCTCTTTATTGTTCTCATACTGCCTGTGCTGCAGCACCTCTTTCCACCCTCTGTCTGAAACCAGAGCCCAGTCTGCTCTGATTGGTTAGCTGGCCAGCGCTGTTGCAATTGGTCAACCACATAGAGATGTCCCGCCCCTTAATTATGTACAATGTGTTGGAACACAAGCCAAAAGTAGCACAAGTGTTACATAATGATGTCTCTATGTTACGGAAGTAAACAAAGGGGTCCAATTCAGGCAGGTCAGGAATTTGTGTGGGAGAGAAACTCCCTCTGGAGGGACCTTTGGGATTCTAGCCCTTGCAGACCATTTACATGCAAAAACAACTTTTTTAACACTACAGGAATGGGAAAACCAAAAAAAGAAAAAAAAGGCCAAGAGTCCAAGAACAGAAATACTTAAGTTACTCAAAACTGTATTGCGATTAAGTACACTTCCTTTCAAACATGGTTAGGACATGTAACTTTTGTAGGAGCTCTTACTTTTAGATTGTATGAGTAAAATTCCACTTTATATATGGGTGTGTATGATATGTGTTTGTTTTGCTGAAGCTTCATACAACGTTCAAACATTCTTCAAATTCGTCAACGAGTGATTTTGAATTCCACTTGAGATGATGTGTCTCGTCCAACATGATCACATACAAAGCTGGAGTCCAAATTCCTCCATCCCAGAGTGGCTGAATGAAGGGAAGGAGCGGAAGAGGGGGTGGGGGGGTGCAGAGAGCCTGCTGAACAAGGAGCTCTTTATAATGACTGACTCTATACACGGTGACTCATCGTACTTCACAGGCCCGTCTGTGGCCTGAGGAGGCCTGCCCTCGTGTTTGCTGAATGACACACTGTGTTGTCAGAATGTCAGGATGTCATGTTGGGATGTTTGGAGTGCTCCCCCCCTCCCACCACACCACACACACCCACCCCTACTCTTATTGTACGCTGTCAATCTCTGCTTTACTGTCATGACTATTATGCAGTTTGTACAAGGCATTCTTTAGGGTAAAGAAAAGTGGAGGTTTTGAGGAAAAGGTCCGAAAATGTTGAGAAAAAGTGGTGTTATAAGAAAACCGTCGCAATTCTAATACAAAAAAGTCCTTTAACATGAATAGGTAAAGGCGAACCCAAAACCTATTTTATAATAATGTCCAGCTTTTTTATTTTATTACATTTGGTATTGGTTTGTTTGATATTATCATTAATATGATTTTTATTGTAACCACTTCAAAGTTCTATACAAGAGGAGGACATGAGATGAGACTGTGGGAAAATATGGTGTAAAGTATATTGTTTGCAATATTTTATAGTTTTTCTTAATAAAAAAACTGTTTTACTTGCTGCCAGGAATAACTACTTGCTGCCAGGGCAAGAACATTTCCTCATCTCTGTCAAAAATAACAAGTCGATTTCTACATTGCTATTATACATTGATGGTTTCATATATGGAACAAAAGTCGGTCCCAACAAAGCAAACCCAAGTGCCTGTTAGTGTATAAGGAAGTTATTATAGTTCATATAACAAAGTCACATCCTGGGGTTTTAAAGTACGTGACATTATTTTTCTTGTGTCGTTTTATCAGATTCCCGGAGTTTCCTGGACAGTATGAGCCACGCCGGCGGCTCCGCAGAGGGAGAGCTGTTCAGATCAGAGGTGTCGGTCACTCCTGCTTCCTGTCAGAGGATATTTGGCTCCATGTGCTCCATGTCATCAGACAGGTACTCAGCCTGTTTCTGGAGTGTAACGGTACTGTGTGTTGCATTAGAATATTAAATAGTGGCCACAATGTAAAAATATCATTACAACTCATCCGATAATGAGAGGCTTTTATACTTCATGCTCATAAATGTTAATTTGTGTACATTTTGTATATCTTTAGAGTAGATTTTGAATGTTGTCATGTAGGTATTGCCATAAGTATAGATTTGATGACATTTTGATACGTATTTATTTCCTCCTCTTTCTGTCCGGCAGCTCCGCTCCTCCTGTGTGGCACGACCGGACTCCAAATTCCCTGAACTCCCCGTATCCCCCCCAGCCCTCACCCCCTCTCTCCCTCAGCACTCCCAACGCCCACAGCTCTCCCCGGGGGGCTCTGAGAGGCCTGGGTGGAGGTCCGGGGGTCCGCACAGAGACGGACAGCATGGACTTGTCCTCGTTGTTGGGGAACGGCAGCCTGGAACACAGCCTGATGCAGGCCATGGAGGGCCTTGGGAGTCTGAACTTCGGGGAAGACGGGGGCCTCCCTCCGCTGCTGCCTGAGAAGAGGAGAGTGGGTGAGGGGGGAGAGCTTGGCTCCTGCTCCCCCTCTCTGAGTGGGTTTTCCAGCCCTCATAGTGGCAGCAGTCTCAGCATCCCTTTCTCATCTTCAATGACCCCCGACCCCCTCCGAGGAATCGGTGGGGCCCCGTCCCCAGGAGCAGGTACACTGTCTCAGATGGTTGTCTTAATGTCTCTTTCCTTGGTGTTAATTTGATTATTTATGAGTGAAAACATCAAGCATTGACCAATTTCAGTTCATTCTTCAGTTTCCCTTTTTTTTATAATTATTAATTAATATTCTTTATATTTATTTTTTAATACTATAAATGTTTTTAAATGTTTTAGTGCATCGATATAAAAAAAGGGTAGGCACTAAACTTGTGTTGCCATCCCAATACAATGGAAATAGGTGAAATTGACCGTAAACATTAATAATTGAAATGAAAAATGTAGTTTTAATATTTTGGAAAACAACATTTGGTATTTTGTGAATAACCTAATTCTCTACTGCTTCCAGCTAAGTATATGGATTATTATAAGTAACAGGGGTATTCCTAATGGAGCTACAAGTTGGATTTTAAAACAGATTTAGTGCTTTAAGTACCACTAACAAAACAGGTTAAAAATAATTATGGTCGAGGGACAATACATCTTTTGGTGATATGGGTGTACTGATTTCTTAACCAGGCTCTTTGTTAGTTTTAGTCTTGTGTGGCTTTGTTGTACTTGGGCCAAAGCCAGTCTGAAACATAAGTCTTTATCTGATTCTCGCAGACTTTGGCAGTAAGCAGGACACTGTGAAGTTTGTTCAGGACACTTCCAAGTTCTGGTACAAGGCCGGCATCTCCAGAGACCAAGGTAAATATTGGTGTTGGACGGACGCTTTAAAGCAGATAAAACGGCCCTTGTGCAAAGCTCCTTGTCCAATATGAACATGATGTTTCTAACTTTAGCTCATGTGTGTTTCCTCCCCCGGTTGACCTACTAAACAGCCATCGCAGTGCTGAAGGACAAAGAGCCGGGCTCGTTCATTGTCAGAGACAGCCATTCGTTTCGCGGGGCGTACGGATTGGCCATGAAGGTGGCCACGCCTCCTCCGTCTGTCTTACAACAGAGTAAGAAAGGTGGGCTAAAAAAGTCACAACCAAACTTTTCTCTGGATCCCTGCAGCCACAAAACTGCCTTCTGCTAGGAACAATTATGTACTGCTTGAATGGAAATGTCTATGCACAATAACAAGATTTCTATCCATATAAAAACCTTTTGTGAAATAAAAAAAATCCCAAAAGTTCTAGCAAGGAGTTTAGCACCTATTAGTACATATTAACAGAAAGCACCTTCCATTTAATTTAGGTGACATGTTAAAGTGACTATTTTCAGTGATATTATTATATGTTAAACAATGTGATTTTATTTTCTCTAAAATAGATTTTCTGAGCCACAGATATAAGGTTGATTTAAAAGGAATTATATGCTTCTTTTTTTTTTTCACAGACATGATTTATCAAGTTTATATTTCCATAACGCTCCATCTATCAGTCTGTGACATATGAATGCAAATAAACCAAATCAAAGTACAATATACTGATATGTGTCTCTACAGCAGGGGACCTGTCTAATGAGCTGGTGAGACACTTCCTGATAGAGTGCACGCAGAAAGGAGTTCGTCTCAAGGGCTGTCCCAACGAGCCGTACTTCGGTGAGCTGATTTCTCACTTTTGGTGCTGCTTTCTTTTTCATATTGACAGTAACATAACAATCAATTTGTATTTGTTACACATTTTAAAAGATGCTTGTTGATAAAATAAGTAATGGTCTCTTTTTGGCTTAACAAATGAATCGAATGACAAATTAGTAATAGCTAATTTTATGACAATAGTCTTGGTTTCATGATTATGACACTGGTTTGTCTGAAAGAAATATGAAAGTAATTTAATCCAAACAGTTTCATTGTGGCAAAGTAAAGTTAACAAGTACAATTGGTGTTGTGTTAATACTGTATGTATTGCATATGTATGTGTACTACTGTATATTCATGTATATAGATTACAGTAATAAAGAAGGGCATATGTAATGTTGAAGTTGCTCCAGGAGTCACAAATGCTTACTGTTATTTTTCTCTGCTGCATTGGATAACAGTTAATCATGTTCATCTCCAAAGTTAGCTGTAACTACCGCGGTCATATAAAGAAGAGTAAGCATAACAATATTTTCCTCAATTCTTTGTAGGAAAAGCAGAAATGGCATCAAAAAGCAATGGTTACAATAAGGTATCAGGGCTTTCCACCAACCAACGCCCAGGATTGTTGTACTCGTGGTACAATCAATACAATCAGTACAATCAATCAAATCATGGTTGACTTTGTGATGTCAACACAGTGTGTCATTCCCCTGATCAGTTTGCTTCCTGCTTCTGTTAATTGTTTACCAGGCTGGACCTACTGCGGTTATTATAGTAAAATAGTACTATAGAGTTATTATGTGTTTCCTGTGCCACCCTCTATTGGTCAAAAAGAATAGGTGCAGCTGGCTCAGTCTGGATAGTGGTGCTGTTTGTAAAATTGTTGTGAATGTATGTATTCTTTTTCTTGACAGGAAGTCTCACAGCTCTGGTGTGTCAGCACTCCATCACACCGCTGGCTCTGCCTTGCAAACTCATCCTGCCTGACAGAGGTAAGGTGTGTGTGTGTGTGTGTGTGTGTGTGTGCGTGCGTGCGTGCGTAGAAGGAGAGCTAGGTATCAACCTGCAGCATCACTTTTAAAAGGAGCGCTCAGAGTCCGTTTGTTGTCTATTGAGTGCCAAAAATCTTCATATTATCCTTGGTATCTGTTACAAATAAAGACAATGCATTTTTTATTGTCTGATGTTAAAATGAATAGTTGGTATATTGAAAACCAATAATTGTTTTATAGGACCAGCGATGGACAGTGTTGGACTAGTAGAACACATTTAAAAAGTTGTCAGTTAAAATGTACTGTTTCTGCTTTACATTTTGTATTTAAACTGGATTAAATTAAAACGTGGAACAACTTAAGCAAGAAAACCCTTGATCAATCTATCAATTATGAATATACAACCTCCATTCCCCCCTCACGAGAATACATTTAAAAAAAGAACAAAACACAAAAAGGGCTAGGGGCACCACGGTGGGTGCAACAAGCATTATGAAGCCACACAACTTAAACAACCTGGCACTAAATCAATAAAGGATCCACAAGGCAACTAGAGATGTTCAAACAATATAAAACCACAACAGCTACAGCCACAAACACACATATTAAAGCATAAAAAGAGAGCAGCACAGTTTTCACACACAGTTTACTGCTACACACACAATGCCACGTCTCAAAGCAAAGAGATGTTGGCTTTCAATACAGACAAGCAGAAGCTTTTTTTTATTAATATGTGATTTACAGATAATTATATGTATAATTGAAAGTAGAACACCTTTCTTTTGTAGTCAAATGTGTGACTTTAGTTTCACTTTACTTTGTGATAGGCCATTCCAGATACTTTTTGTGTCTGTATGTATGTGTATGTGTCTAAGAGAGAGCATGCCTGGTACAAATGCATTGATTGCATACAGATGTAATTTGTGTGTTTCTTGGTGAGTAACCTTTGTGTGATGTTGTTTGCAGACCCTGTGGAGGACCTGACGGACTCACCTGCACAGACAGCGACAAACTCAGCAGCCGAGCTCCTCAAACAGGGAGCAGGTACGGGAACAGACACCACATGTGTACACAAATCTGTGTTTGACTTGTTATGAACACACACCCTCCTCATTTGGAACCTCAATGAAGTTAATATTTGCAACAAAATACACCTTTGTTTTGTGTCAGTGAGCAAACAACTAGATGATAACTCAAGCTGTATATTTGTTGAGCTGTCTCTTCATATCGTGTGCAGCGTGTAACGTGTGGTACCTGGGCTCCGTGGAGCTGGAGTCTCTGACGGGACATCAGGCGGTTCAGAAGGCAGCCATGATGACGCTCTCCATGGACCCCCCTCCGCCTTCCACCGTCGTCCACTTCAAAGTGTCGGCACAGGGAATCACGCTCACTGACAACCAGAGGAAGTGAGTGTTAGTGCGGACAGAACACACACAGATACAGACGTGAGGCCACATGTTAACACAGACTGTCTCTGTTTGTTCCTGCAGGTTGTTCTTCAGGAGACACTACGCTGTCAACACTGTCATCTTCTGTTCTCTGGACCCGCAGGGCAGGAAGTGAGTATTCAGTTAGAAGAAGCCACATATTTTCCATATTGGTGTACTGTATATTCTTATAGAAACCATTAGAATGAGCATATTGCTACTACTATGCTCCACAATCCTCTCAATAAGTGGTTTTATTAAAAGCTAAATTGAAAACACACAGTTACACATTCATGCTGAAAGCTACCCCTACATCACTTTGGAAAACAGTTGCAAAGAAGTGGTTATTCATTTTAAGTTGATGAAAGAAGCTAATGCTAAAATATGTATTTAACATTAGCTTCTATCTATGAAAGGCTTAATCACAGAGCTGAGAGAGGGGGGGCCACATTTCCAAGATGAATCCTGTAAATATGTGAGAAAAAACGTTGAGATTAAAGGAGAACATTTAAGAGGAAGGAATTCACATATTTAAAAATGATTCAATATTCTTAAATGAGAGAAAATCAATTTTTGTAATCAGATCGCTGTATTTTTCAAGGTGGCATCAACTTCATAACCAAACAGATCCTGCTTGTTGTGTATCATGCCTAATCAAATTATACTTTGCAAACTGATTTTTCTAATAAGGATATAGACCAAAATCACCACATTATAAGCATCGGTACTTTGAAATAAATACTGCCCTAAATGTTACTTTATTCTCGGGAAATATGAGTCTTTTTCTGAATAAAACCAGGCTCCCTAAGCACTGTTATGCCGTTGTATCTATGAGGGAGCAGGGCTATACATATCATGATGTTGATTGTATCAGTATATAAGATGAATGCCGATTTTGACATAAATTGGAATATGATTATTAGTTCCTAGTCCTGCTTAGCCACTGACAGTGTCATAACTTGTGTGTTATTCTAATGTTATTCTGTCCCAAACAGATGGACAAGAGGCAGCGCTTCTACTGCAAAGTAAGTTCATGTTCTTAACTCGGCTTATTGTCTCTTTTATTGCTCTCTACAAGATTGTATTAAACATTGTCTTGACAGTTTCTTGATTAAATACTATGAAAGTTACATCTTCATTCAACTGATACAACTACTAAATCATGGCCTAGAGTCGTCTCAGGGGTTGCAGGAAGACAAAAAGAACATGCTACCAATAGGTGCATTAAGTACCGCTATTATATAAATAGACTATAAAGAGGTTTATCTTGGTTCCATGGAAATTGGCCAGTGGTGGGACTGTTTGATAATGTTACATCAGAGATTTACCACACAGAATCTCAATAGCTACACAGTCTTTTTCTAGGTAAGTTATTAAAAGTTATAAATATTAAAACTATTCTAATTGAGTCAACAGTAGAGAGGTGAGAGAATAGAGATACATGGGGAATGACGTGCAGCAAAGATCATAAGGGTTCCACAAAACTCAAACCTATAGCTGTATTTCAACAGAAATATGTCTCTCAACTTACTGAGAATATGGATGGAGAATGGTCTTTTGATGCATGAAGGTTATGAGAGGTTTTATCTTTTCAAAAAGGAAACTCCAAACCTAAAACAATTTCACACATTTAAGCAAGACTCAGCCCTTCTACCTGCTCACGATTGTAATTTAAGACAAGAGATAAGCTCTTGTATAAATAGTCTTGTCCTTCTCTGTCCCTTTCTTCCAGGATCTTTGGCTTTGTAGCCAGGAAAGCTCAGAGCGAGACTGAAAATGTGTGCCATCTGTTTGCTGAACACGACCCAGAGCAGCCGGCCAGCGCTATCGTCAACTTTGTCTCAAAAGTCATGATTGGCTCACATAAGAAGTGAGGAGACAGGAGAGCCTGGACTGGGGATCAACATCCAAACCCAAAATCATGTGGTTGGATATCGAAAAAGAAGAGCCAAAAACTATGAACACACACACTCTATTTGGTCCATCCTGCAGAACACACGTGTATTTTGTACTGACTGCACCGCAGGATGCCGCCACCAGAGGGAGCCGAGACGGCCATTTAAAAAGTTTAACTTTTCAGAAGGAGGCTGTAACTACTTCAAGATGCATCATTGGACCTTTTTACTACTTTTGTATAAAACCATACATTCTTTCCCAGAGGATCTAATATAAAAGTCAGATCCTGACCACTTTATCTGACCTGTATCTTCAAATGTACCATATAACACTGACTTTGCTCATTGGTGAATATCAGATATTCTTCATATTAACACATATTTTAATCAAGGGTATAATTCTAAAAGCGTTAATTTTTGGTAAAAATGTGTATATCAGGTTTTAATGTCATTTTTGTACAAACCACCGGTCCATTTTAATTTGTTAAAACAAAACCAACTATTCTCTAACATGACGAAGTTGGTCGCCTTGTACTTAAGATGGATTTTTTGAGTTGTGTTTATAGTATTTATCGCTTTTGACTGATTTGTGAAAGTCTTTCTTTTTCCTAAATATACTTGTCATATATTTTTGTATATTAACATACTGTACATTAGGGTTTAAGGCAGTGAACCTCAGAATTTATGTCACGTATTGTTGTAGTATTTTACATACCAGTGAGTTACTACGTAAACTGCCCGTGTATGTATACTTGTATTATTAATATAGATGTCAAAATGTTCCCTTCACAGTAACTCCAATACAGATTTATTGTGCCATTAAAAGTATATTCAGATTTTCTCTAATAAGAGAACAAATACAGTCACTGTGAGAAATGTCTAACACTTAGTTCACCTCAGTATTTCTTTCCATTCACAGCTTCTTTTATTTATCAGTCATCTTGTTTAACTGATTTTATGAATGAAAGTTGACAGTAACCGAATCGAATCATATAACACTTTGTTTTTGCTTATGTATTATTTCAGTGATCATTTTTTATATTGATTCATGACAAACATATTTTAAGTATGTTAGAAGTTAATTAATAACTTAATGACTCAAAATAGATGTTTTAGGTTCAAGGCAACATAAAAAAAATTGTTAAATTCACGAAGGATCCAAAACACTGTATGCTACATTCAAACTGAAAAAGGGTTAGTCCAGGATTTCTGAGATAGTGGTTCCACAAATGTTCTTCCCCTATGGTAAAATGAAGGATAATGGCACCATTTTAAACTTTGTGAAGTTTTCTAATGAGAACATTTTTATTTTAGTTACTTTTTTAAAGGATGGGGATTGTGTTGTTTTCTTTAAATTTTTTAATATAAAAAACACGACAAAAAAACAAAACAATGTGTAAGCCAATATCCCTAACCTGTCGGTGGCAATCTGTCATGCAGGTGAGTGCAAGGCAACAAGTGAGGGATCAACATGCAGTCCAGGCATACAGGAAGAGTTCAGTGAGTTAGGGTTACTGGCATGGGTAGCCATACTTGCCAACCTTGTGACCCCAAAAATAGGGAGGATTTTCCAACCAAAGCGGAAACTACCGTAATAACAGGTGTATTGATGTCCAGTTTGAGAAAGTAGACTTTAAGAGTCATCGTTTTATTGGTGCTGTACAGTGCCAGAAAACGTTTAAGGATTATGAAGAGGAGAAAAAGGTGTATGATTTGTCATGGAAAAAGTGTGAGAGTTGTCACCCCAGGAGGACATCAAGAGAGAGCAATGAAAAATGGGAATTCTTCAGGTAAATCGAGGTGTTGGTAACTGTCTTGGTAGCAAGACAGAAGTAAAAGTGCATTTGTTGAGGACTATTTTCAGCAGTGGATAAATCCACATTTGGTGCTCTGGAGAGTATTTGGGTCAATGAGTCAAATAAAGTACATTATGTGTGTTCGAGGTTAGGATGTCACTTGTCATGTTGCTCATTGTTGTGTTTAAAAGTATTTGGACAACAACTGAGCTCTATGGCACAGAAGAAGCAGCTCAGGCTTCGATACTTACACAATACTTGTTAGCAGATGAATTGGTGGTTTTGGTCTTTTGTTGGATTTATTGATGGTAAATCATGCAAGTTCAAAACAAATAATTAACAAGTAACACTTAAACTTCCTGTGTATCTGCAATATGCCGTTTCATGATCATGCAATAAACTGACCTTTTAAGGTAAAAAGTTGCAGATAACCGTTTTGCCAATAGATGGCAGTAAGCAGCCACCAAACTTCCCACTTTATTCTGAATATAAGTATGGATGGGTTGAGCTCTCAAATGCACAGAACTAGAAGTATTCCACAAATACTCAGTTTCTGATGGCAAAACCAGTTTAGTTTTGATTTCCGGCACTTCTTTTCTTTCTCTCCTCTATAACCACATTATTTGTATAGCAAGAAACAGTCGCTAATGGAGCAGGTTGACACATGCAGTAAGAACCACCCTCTTGAATAAACTTGGCACTGTCAAAGTGTGTCCAAGCCATTGTGTGTGTTTGAGAAAAAGAACATCCGAGGGTGTGCACATGACCGAAAAAAGGTGGTTTAAATGCCTAGTAGGCCTCCAGGTGCCTCGGAGATCTGCCGATCTGTCTGTCTCCAGCTTCTGTAAGCTGCTCGAGACTTTTTAGAGGCCAGATCATCAGATACCAGGTTTGAATGAGGCTCTATTCAGGCTCCTTGTCTCTGTGGAGGGAGCTGAGGAACTGGAAGTGGGACAGAGACGTGGGGACACATCCCAGTCCTGCCTGGCCTGGGAGAAAGGGGGACCGCATGGAAGGTTGAGGGGGGGGGGGGTTGCACTGATGGTGTGTGTGTGTGTCTGAGTTCGGGGTGGGGGTGATGTCGGTGGTGGATGACCTCACCATCACGGGAAACTTTCCCACAGCCTGCACACAAAGAAGGCCGTCAAAAGGTAAAAAGGATGCGAAAGAATAGAAATTTATCACAGTGTGTAAAAAAGGAGGCAAAGTGTGGAAGAGCGGTTAGTCGGTGAGAAAGAGGCTCTTTGGTATAGGGGGAGTTGTCTTCCGTTTCACAGATTACTAAGAGAGAGTTTGCTCTCGGTAGTAACCTTCAGTTTGGCTCCTGTTCTCTCTCTGCTGAGTCACCTGCCGCCATTTTGTCCTCTGCTTGCACTTCCTGCTGCACTTCCTGTCAGGCGACCCACCAGCACCTGGTGGCCCGGCGGTTTTCACAGCCGCCGCCGCCGCCGCCGGACGACATCACATTCCTGGCATTGCTCGCCCCACGAAAAGCTGTTTGGAAATCCAAAGGCCGGCTTCCTGTTCGGGAATGCCTCCCACACAGAGTCCCTCTCAGCCTCTGATCCCCGGCCTTCTCTCACTTTATTTGAGTTAGCTATTTAAAGCCCATGCTAAGTGCGCCACTGCTGCTCTGGCTGCACAGGGGAGCAAACACACACTCCATCTCACACACTAAAACCACACCGGCCCACAAATAATCCCTCTCCTATTTTTGATCTGGAGGGTTGAAGGGACACGGCCTGCAGGGCTGACTATGACCAGGCCGAGAGACTTGGCGATTTAAAAAAAAATGGTCATGTGGTGCTTTGTCACTGCACCAAATATGGTTAGTATTTAGTGTTTTTTCATGATTTGATTATATACTGTATAGCGTTAGAAATGACGGCTTCACTGTTTATCTGAACTGGAACGCACATATATTTAAGTTCTGTGATTAAGTATTGAGGTACTTAAATAAATACATTACTTATTTATCTATTTCTAATATTATTTTTTTGTTTATGTTTCTATTTAAAGCAACTGCACCTTCTGCTTCTTCTGCATTACATTTCAGAGGATTTAGCTGGTAAGGCATAATGTTACATTTTGAATAGAGTGGATTTTTACACTGTGGTGTTGATACTTTACCTAAACATTCTCTGCACTATTAGAGTTAAGATACTTAGGGTATATATAGTGTTTAGTAATTACTACAGAGAGAATATTGAATGAAGATTTAGAACAAGCCGATACAGAATAGGTTAAAGGAAAAGGTTTTACCAAACTACAGTACGTAAGGGAGAAAGATTTGTAAGGGTTAATCCTTTTAAATTGTTACATATTTGTTTTTATTACTGTAAATCAGGTTGGATGATTCGAAAAATATGTTGTGAAATTATGAAATTATGAAAATACTTCCTGTATAGTCCCTATGAGTATCTCTTTCTTGAAAAATGTGGCAATATTGGATCTGCAGGATTTGTGTGTAAATGTTATGATACAAAAATCAGGTCTTAAACAAAATGTTAGGGGAACTCTTGAAAATGAGTAATGATTGCTGATTTGACTGTGTTTTTAGCCCAGATTTAAATGCAATGGTGAAAACATGAGTAAATAATAAGCACACTGTTGCTGTTCAAAGGACAAGTGTTCAATCGTCTGTTTGTGCATTTCATTTGTTTATTCAAGAGAAAGCAGGAGACAATTCCTCTATTTAAGCTTTTGTTTCGCTCTTAATAGCCGTCTTATAAGTGTTATGCATAGTTTATGGGCAGTTCTGGAAATAACTGCAGTTGGAAATTTCAGCATGCTTTATTTCATCCAAAAATTTAGCCTGGCGGATGTTTTAGAAATTGGTAAATAAGATTATAAGTGCTGGTGAACTGACATTTTTTTTCTTGCTTTGGGAGTTAAAGGCCCAAACACAACACATAACAGACATCAGGAATGTGTTGACAGAGCTGACTGTTGTGACGCCACACTTTGCCTGGGCCAAAAAAGTTGCATTTCAACATACTGAAAAGACTACAACCAACGACCAAATAGGATATAGCCCTTCATGACAACTGACAGCGGTAATGTGTATTTGTCATTTAGTAAAGGGTAACTGGAAGACCTACTGTATGACTGCAGTGATTTCACAATTTTCACACTATTCTTAATCACCATTTGGGTCTGCCAAAAACTTTCGAATGTGATGGACAAATGGCAAGAACTTTGGTCACAGACATAATCAACAGCATAAGATTGCCCAACGGACAATGTTCAGCTAGATTTGCATTATTATTGACGTTTTTTCTGTAGTTTCTGATCATTTTAAGGGGCATTTTTGCCCCTTGCCTCATCTGAATATATGACCCTGTCGGTAGGGTTATTTAAGATTTTTTTAACTCAGATATCGCTGACCCATATTGGTTATCACTACAATCAGAGGTCACCAACTACATTTGTCCAAGGGTCACCCAGTCACCCCTGGCGTGCAGGACGGATAATAATGTCTGGCGGGCCGGATGTGTTTGATGGTCACTGCTCTACATCATAGTGAAACTGATTTTTGTTTGACCCGTCCAACAGCAGCAGGATATAAACCACAAAAATGGTTTCTAACACGCTGCGGAATCTCACATAGATAGAGTGTGGCACACTTTCAGAAAGTTCTCACACGCACGCACGCGCATGTGCGCACACACACACACACACACACACACACACACACACACACACACACACTCTTGCACGCCAATCAAGATTTCTGGCCTACGTGCTCTCAGGCACATACTGAGAAAGCAGTGCCTTTACGGCCGGCCTCTTCATTGCATTGTTTCTGGTATAACTAACTGAGACACACTGGTTCACACACGCACACACACACACACACACACACACACACACACACACACACACACACACACACACACACACACACTCAAGGCCTGGGTACTTGGGTATCAGCGTCAATCTTAATGAACCTGTCTCCAGGGGGTGGGGCCGGGGTAATGTCCCACACAAAGAGCTCCCGCTGGGCCACCGAGCCAACCAGAGGCCAACAGATTAACTTGCATTACATCAGCATCCCCACAATACACCTAATGAGGGAGGGATTATGTGTGTGTGTGTGTGTGTGTGTGTGTGTGTGTGTGTGTGTGTGTGTGTGTGTGTGTGTGTGTGTGTGTGTGTGTGTGTGTGTTGGCTCTCATGGTATTGCATCACTAATTAAATGCAATGACTCACTTTTGCTGATTCAGGGTGCGTTCAGCTGCGCAGTCGAGTTTGGGGACGCATCTTAAAATGTTGGCTTCCCACGGCTGCTTCAATAAAACATAAATGTTTATCAAAAACATTACTTTGTGTTATGTGAAAATTGTTGCTTGTGGTGACGGATAGGCAGATCATTATCATCAAGTCAGAGCTAAAGAGCATTTTACAGTCTTTCAGCTCAGTGTTTTGGTTGTTTTGGTATTAAAATTCAAAGCAGTCTACAGCTGTTAGAAAAAGTCATGTTAATTTCAAGTAGTAAAGTCAATGGATATATTAATCTATTAACACCAAACCTACTGTAGTCCTGCACTTTTTGTGCATTTAGGGGTTATTTCCAAAACTTCAGGTGCACTCACTTTCAGTTTTGCTTTCCATTAAAGTGTGTTCCTAGTTACTACAAATGCAAATACATATTATAACCGATAACATAAATGACGGAAAATGCTATGAAAAAGAGACCAGAGTCGCAAGATAGTTTAGTTGTTCTTCAAGATTAGACAAGTAACATGTTAGTGAGCCGTTTAGGTTTTGTGTAGTTTGTCAATTGATTTTGTGCGTCTCTTTGTGCCGTTTCCTGCCTCTCTCCACATTGTTTTACTAGTTGCGACGTACCTCTGGTTCATGTTTCAGGTATGTTGTTTATTATCTTCACTTTCTGCTTCATTCTTTATCCTTTTCTCTTTTACTTCCTGTCTTTTATTTGGATTTGTTTGTGCACGGAAACAGAATGTGGGAACAAAGTAGTAAGTCGATGTTTGCCTGTGCTGTTCGGCCTTCTATGTTAAACTTTATTTTCCTTTTTTTGGCCCTATCAGTATTCTCATTCAGTTTTTGCTACAGCATAAATTGTTTGCATGCAATGACCCAGATTTCGTTCCGTCTGCTGTCAATAAAAGAATGCTGAGCCTAAAAAAAGGGGGCCGGGAAAGTCGGGAACAAAAAATCAATGAACTGATTAATTAAAGAAATGAACTCTGAGTGGAGTGAGAAAGAAAATGAGAGTGCAGACAGAAATAGAACCGGGCTGTGTGGGATGGCTGCACAATGGGCACCAGAGCCTCCAGTATCTGTGCTCACTGCCCCACATCTCTCCTGTCACACCCCTCAAATTCAACCAGGGGTTGCCCTGGGTAACGCAGAGGGAAATGAAGGGACTAAAGGCATCTGATTGCCCCCAGAGGCCTCCATTGTCTGACCGTCTCCCTCTCAAATCATTATAACGTGAGTGTGTGTCATGTGTAGGAATTATGTCCGTTGACCAATAAAGCACAGAAGGCAAGAGAAAAAAGCATATGGGTAGTCTGATGCTTGCATTAGGGCTGGGGTTGAAAAATGACAGTTCTAGGTCAGATAGATACAATACTTGAGTACCGATTCTTAAAATATCCTTACATGTACAAAAATTAACAAATGCGTATGCATCTATTTTTGATTCAACAAGAGAAGCCAAAGTTGTAAAATGTTAAATTCTATCCAATCACAAGCAGCCTACAAGAAAATTGCCTAAATAAATAAAGTCTTTAAGTGCCTGAATTTGGATTTAATAATAATAAATCCAAATCATCAAGAATATGTAGACAATGGATATTTCCTTAGCATTTGATGCTAGCTTGACAGTCCGTACTTGACAGTTTGTAATATTTTGCCCATATTCTTTATAGTATATAAGGACTTTATATTAAAGTTCCATAGGCACAGGTTCTCTTTCTTATCTTTAAGATGACTTTATGTCAATTTCGGATGCAGAAATTGAAGCTCAGTTTAGATGCTTTCTTAAGTTCAGTGCTTTTGAGCTGAACCACAGTCTGCACCAAAGAAATGTACAAAGATCACCTGGAAACATCTGTTGCAATCATCTTTCGGATGAACTACTTCGATGGGTGTGTGTGTTGAATTAGGATGAACAAGAAAATTCAAGGTACAGTCGGAACTGATACTCACGCTCATTAGGTTTCTCCTTGTTTAATGAAAGAAAATCCAATGAAAGCTTAGAACAGTTAATTGCTTAGATTTCCCCTTTAGATCCTAAAAGTTGATGGGTTACCAAAATAATAAAGGGATTGTGAGTCCGCATGACTCGGAATGTAAAGAGGCAGTGTAAACCATGGCCTATATCCCACATTTAGCATAACTACATTTAGGTTGACTAGATTTGCTATTACTAGATTATGAGGATAATTTAGAAACCCCCTCAGACTCTAAATCAAGTCTTCTGAAGTAAAAATAGCTCCTCTGGGCTTCACTCAGTCTATTTTCCCAGCTAACTTAATAATCCTGCCTTGTGAGACGGGCCTCCGGTGTGATTCAGATCAAAGAAAACAAACTACAGGCGTGAGTGTGCCCTTATTCTGCTGTCAGCTGCTCTGGAGCGTTGAGCTTGCTGAGGTTCACCATGATAATTACCAGATGTGTTACTGGAACGGCTAATTTGTCTCACAAAGTGTTATACAAGACTACTGGATTAAAGCTCATCTCGCTCTGACCTCTGCTGAGCATCCACCTTGTAGTTTTTATGTGGAACAGCTAATTGTGTCAGACAGCACTGATGAAATCTCGCAGTCGTCTTACTTTTCTCATTACTGAACAGAGGTGCGTATTCAGGCCGAGCCCAGCCGGTGTCAGCTGTCAGCAGCTCTGTCTCCATGCTGTCTGCCCGGCCCTCCTCCTCCAGACTCCTTGGCTGTGTGTTCTATGATGTCATGCTGCAGCGGGGGTGTGTTCGGGGGTGTGTTTAGGGGTGTGTTGGGGGTGAAGGTGGTTGAAGGCGTGGGGGCAGGATAACAATGATGGCTGAACCCTTGACCTCCTGGTCGTGACCTTCTAGCATGGAGTCACCAGCCGGGTGAAACCTCTTTGCGGCAGCGGGGGCCAACCCTTCACGTGGCGGCTATCCCACTGTTAGCATTAGCTTTGCTTAAGGGGTCGGGGTCTCTAACACGAGGCCAGCGGGTCAAGGGAAGACCCAGAGACCCATCAACTTTTTCTGAGAGCTCAAATACCTGCACACAAAGCCCGGTCAACTGCATTTCTGCACACAACAACAAAATAGAAGAACGGAAAAACACATAACCAAGTAACCCGACGCCGATCACACACTTTAACTCATTCAAACATAAATACAAGAATGCAAGCTAGCACACAAAATCCCATCCAGGTAGTGTTACCTCTAACATAAATATATAGACCCATAGAAAGCAACACACCCTCATGGGGACACATTCCTGTATCCTGAGCCCTGCCGCTGATAAGCGTTTTGTGTGACCGGGACACATAGGCCGAGTTTGGGCTAATTCAGCACCTGGGAACCCCTCCGCTCTTTTCCTCCACCCAATTCCCTCTTTGGGAACAAACCCAGCCTTGTGCAACTCCCAACAATGTCAGCGACACTCTACACTGCCCCATTGCCACTAATTGTTAGTTCACAATGCTTCCTGGTATTGTGTTCAACAATGCCCACTCTGAATAGAGAGTCTAACCTACTTGTATTGTCGCTAATTGGTTTCTTAAGAGGAGTAGAAAATAGGGAGAGAAAGGGAGAGAGGAGATGTTGGTAATGGACTGCAGTTTCATTGGAGTCGCCAGTAAATAGAGTTCACAAAGGGCTTTGTGGGGTCGAGGACCGAGGGTCGGAGGTGAAAAAGAAGAGGTGCACCTGCACTCTCCACAAGCTGACAATGAGCTTATTCAGCTGCTCTGCCCAGCAGCACGATGGAGAAAGGAGGCAGTGGTTGTGACCAGAGACACGACCAGACACACACACGGTTAAACAGAGAGGCAGAAATAAAGTAGAGACAGATGGAGGGAGGCGATGGCCAAGACTGTTTCTTTATATCGTAAAGATTGTATTGTTCTGTGCAATAAATGTTTTGGTTCCTTTGTTAAGCCAACAATCACACTAAACTAACGATAGACTGTAAAGAAAGGAGAAGTGTAATAAACAGTTAAAAAAATAAAGGAAAAGGAGTAATGCAAAAGGGGAAGAAGACAGATGAAACGTTAAGAGAAGATAAGAAAAATGGAAAAACAATGTTTAGAAAAGTGGGGAAATGAATGAGAGAAGAGCAGAAGTAAGGCAGAGGAAAAGGGACCAAAAGAAAGGGAGGAGAAAAGAGAACTGTAAGGAAAGGGGAATGGAGAATAGGAGAGTGAGAGAGGATTGAAGTGGGAAGAAGAGAGACCTTAAAAAAAGGAAGAGAAGTTAAGAAAAGTCTAGGGAAACTAGGTAGATGTGTGAAAAGAACAGATATAAAGAGAGAAAACTGAAATACCCACTTACACACAGGTGTGTGTTGGAGTGTGAGAAAATTAGTTAAACGTAGGGCTGTGCGATTATGGCAAAAATCATAATCACGATTATTTGGGTCAATAATTGATATCACGATTATTAAATACGATTATTCATTGACTTTGAAAAAATCCATTTATTGAACTTTAAAAAAAATACAAATAATAATTTGAACAGTATCTTTTTAACTGTTGATTACCCTGAACGTATAATTAAACTGAAAAACCAATACAAAAATAAATTAAATAAATGATACATTTATATTTACATTTAAATAAATAATATCAAAATAATAAATACCAATAAACAAGATCAACAAATATTTTGGAGCGCACTTCCCCAAGCTACTAAACATATATAAATATGATAAATACAAATAAATTAGACCAAAATTAATTAGATCAAATATGTTGCACTGTCACAACCTAGCAAAGCAAAATAATTGTTTTTTCCGATTATGTTGTTTTCGTAATTGTGGCAGGCCAAAATCGTAATTGCGATTAAAATACGATTAATTGCACAGCCCTAGTTAAACGTTAACTTTGGTCCCTTCATGCGCTGGTCAGGACTTAATCCTGTATGTCAATAGGACTTTAAATGTAAAATCCAGTGGCGAGAGGGCCCTGACGGCTAAGATATTCTACAAAATAATATTTAAAAACAATAAAAAAAATAAAATATTTTTTAATATATTTAAAAAATATATTTTTTTAGTTATATTTTTCCTTAGTTTTACCAAAATAACTTGATTTAATTGTATTTAAAATAACATTTACAAAGAAATAAATCCTTTGAATCTGCCTATTCAGTTTCTGTTTTAATGTGAAGGGTTAAATGAAAGAAGCTCGTCTCTGCAAGTTACTGTGAAGACAGGAGCTGATTGGTGGTCCAGCTGTAAATTCACAGAGGGCCCGCTATAGTAACTGAACGAGAGAGTAATGTCAAATGACAGTACAATTGACCAATCATATCTTCCCTCTAAATGGGTGGGTTTTATTATCACTCTGTGCCAATATTCGTTGTGTCCAAACGGCGGTACTGCAATTTCCGTGTCAGTCCGTGACGTCACCCGGCCCAAAACAACTTTTTCCCATCGACTAACATGGGGAAAGAGACGTCTGTAAATCGATGGATTTTTTTTTTTTAACTAAATAAACTACCCAGTATGAACTATTTTATAGCCCTTATTAGAATCATTCGGTCCTTAAAGTTGTACATTTATTTTCTCTCTCCATTCATTCTAATAAACTACACACCCGCCAGAACACTGCGATCATCAGTCTATTAGAGGTCACCAGAAAGAGTCATAAGAAGATTGGTGATGCAGCCTTTGTAAACTACGCCCCAAAACTGTGGAACACGTTACCCAACAATATTAGGGAAGCCAATACGTTAGACAATTTTAAAAGGCTCTTTACCAAAGCATTTTACTGACTTTACACTATTATACTGCACTATTTCTCTGTGATTGACATTGTACTATTTCTCTATGTTTTATTCCCCACTTTATGCTTTGCTCTTGCTGCTTGTTTTACACTGATTGTATGTCTTATTTCTTACTGATGTAAAGCACTTTGAACTGCAATCCCCTGTATGAAAGGTGCTATACAAATAAAGTTATTATATTTTAGTGGGAATGCTGACACAGCATTCCAAGTATCTGTTATGCTACGCACAAAATTCTTTATTATTCCGCCGGGTTATTTTGCACCACTTCTCCTCCCACATTGAACATCGCAGAAACTCCGTTCAAACATCAAAACGTTCAGCTCGGTCGGGAATCGATGGCTATTACTTTTATCATTCATAACTTTCATAATTCCAGAGATACATCCCATAATACATCACATTTTTAACATGGAAGTCAATGGAGAAACTCTTCAGACTTCAACAATCTTCATGCAACTTCAACTGCTAACTGCTCCTTCATACTTTCACTCAGAAACCTCATTCCAACTTTAAAATGTTACACATCTTTCTGACATTATTCGTGTAACACAACTACTTTTAGAGATATTAAACATTGTTCAGACCTTGGTAAAGAGGCCTTCTTCAGATTTTAGAGTGCGTGATGTCACAGCTAGAGTGGAGGACAGATTTAATTTTGCCTTCATACTGTATTTTCTTTTAAACCTGCCATAATTCCCAAACCCTACATTCCTGAGATATCATCTTTCATGACAAACGTAGGAAAACATCTCGTATCTTGAAAGATAAAAAAAAATTAAGCAAAAAAATTAAACAAAATGCCTCTTGAGAGCATGAAGTGACAAAAACTTTCAACATGTCTTCATTAAAACCCATTGTAAGTTCAGCCTCACCTTTCCCCACCACAGCAGCCGCACACCTTTAGTTAATCTGCCAAAAAGGCCACATTATTAACGCATCCCTCGCCATAAAACACGATGTCGCTGTAACTCCAATGGACGCGGTCCGATCGTCCCCCAGACTTCGCTTGTATATCACCGGTCCATGCCTCAACAGCTTTACGCCAAATCTGAGATCTCACCATAGGCTGTTGCCATGGAAACGCATCCCTCGCCATAAAACACGATGTTGTCGTAACGCGTATGAAAAGGGTAAAAACAGCACCACACTTCAGATAATGGTTAACGGTCCAGCCCTCAACAGCTCTACGTCAATTATGGGGTTTCATCATATGCCGTTTCCATGGAAATGCATCCCTCGCCATAAAAGACGATGTCGCTATAACTCCTATGAAAATGTTCAAAAAGTGCTCAAACTACACATGTGTGCTAACAGTCCAGCCGTGAAGACATCTACGGGACAGTTTTTAGATTTCTTCAAATGCCGTTGCCATGGCAACACAATGCTCGCCATGAAACACGGTTTTCTCATAACTTCAGTGAAAATGCTCCAAATGGCCCAAAACTTCACAAGTTTGGTAACGATGCAGCCATCAACGCATCTAAGCGTATCATGGGATGTCATCAAATGCCGTTGGCATGGCAACAGATCATGCACCATCAAGTTAGTTCAAAAGTTTGCAGTTCAAATATTCTGCTGCTTTTCCAAGCCTTTTTACTTTCTTTTTTTCTCTCATCACACATTCAAGCCCCCAGTGTTCATGTATAATTTCAATCTAAATTCTTCACTTTCTTCTTACATATTACATTTCAGCATAGCAGTTTAGCATCAGCTTTTCAGCATAAAGCATTCCCACTAGCAATTTCTTCAGGAATTGCATTCTCTAGTTATTATTATTATTCTACTGAGCCGAGAGTGGGAGCTCGGGGGGCGGGGCTTAAGGGGCGCATGCTCTGTGACTGCACATACGGGTTCTTCTGCTCTGACAGCCAGGCATGACGGCAATGAGCAGCTCTCATAGGAAAGAACGAGACCCCACCTCCCACGCTGTATCCAGTTCTTATTATACATCCATGGTCAGAGGGCCTAGGTATAAAAGTCACGCCTCGCCACTGGTCAAATTATTATTTGACATGTATGTTCTTGTGTGCTTGTGTGTTAGTATGTCATGTTTGCATATTTGTACAAATACTTGTGTTCATTATTGATGTGCTTCAAATGGCTTCCATTTCATTACGATGTGATATAAGCCCCAGCTTAATAAATCCTCTTTATTAGTCTTCATGTCTGTGCTGTTGGGAGTTACTTTCAGTCTTTTAAAGGTGCAATACGTGGTTTCCTGCCACTAGGGGGCTCTAATTCAAAACAATCACAAAAGTCAAAGTTTAAGATTTGAGGCGCATTAACGGCTTTGGTTCACTATTCTCATGAATCCTTCCTAGCACTAAACAAAGTTAGTTAATTAAGAAATCAAGCCAAAATCTTTCTCAGAAGATGGTGGAGAACAGAGAAGAGGGAGTTTTGGACTTATATTTACAAGGGATAACTAAACCAACCAACCAGTAGGCTACAAGCCAATCAGAGACAGAGTTGGGCGGGTCATGCCTTGGCCAGTGACAAAATAATATTGCTGTCTGCTCACGCATTCTACATAACTAGCCATTTATTCAGTTTTTAGCAGGCACCAGTGTGTATTTCCATTGCATTGGCGTTTGGAACAGGGTTTTTTGGTTTTAGGGTAACAGTTACAGTAGTAAAGGCTGTACATCTTATTGAAAACAAATCCAACATGCTAAAGCATCTCCAGGGTGTAAGAATCCATTTTAGTTTGAATTTGTAGTGTAAGAAAAGATTTTCTGTTTTGCTTTCAGTTCCTAGAAAGAGGTATATGTATGTCTTTGTCACTTGCAATGCTATTTAAAGTACATTTTAAAAAGTGTGATGTTACTCATGTTGGGTTTTTTACACTGTGAACTCCATTGAACCGGGGTGACTGAAACTTTGTATCTGTATACACCAGTACTAGTAAGATGTATTTAGAAAAAAATACTTCATATTTGCAAAGCTAATTCAAGTCATTAAATAGAAAATCCTTACGGAACTAATAATCTAAACTGATCAACATTGATAAAGATAATATCATTTTTTCTATGGACGAAACACTTTCATTCTGAGAAACGCGTTGCAAAACGATGCAGAATAAAAACACAATGCAAATGAACAAACTTCTTCACCAGTTTGACAACACGTGTGCAGCATTTAGAAAGAAATCACCAACTTGATGCGCAGCGTTAACTTAAAGGTCACCTATTATGCAAAATCCACTTTTTCCTGTCTGTTATACATAAACACGTGTCCCCTCTGTGTAAAGAGATTCTGAAAGTTTCAGGAAAAAAGATTCGCTCACTTTTTGTCTGAAAATGAGCTGATCAGATTTTAGCCACTTTATAATGTCATAACGATTTTTTGGCTTGTGTACCCCTTAGCCAATAACCAACCAAGGTAACCCCCGCCCACCTTATCACCTGAATCTCTTCCTAAACACCATTGTGTTATTTTTAACCTGTTGAACCCCTTCGACCCGCCCCGTGCGGAAAAACGCATAATCTGCAGGAAACAGCGTCTGAGGGCTTCTTAATATTTAATAAACTATGAATGTTTCATATCCATATAACGGGAAGAAACTCAGCTAACTGATGATATGAACCATTTTTAGCCAAAAAAAACACAAGGCTAACGCTGAGCCTCTGAATTAGTCCTGAGCGAAAAAATGCTAACGCTGTTAGCACAGAAAACACGGTATAACACCCTTATTACTTATCGTAAATGCAAATCCAACCCATCGATTAGCATCGTGATAGTACACAGAATCGATAGGTATATATATCATCACTCCATGATAAGAACTCGCAACTTTATAAACAAAAACAGACATCAAAACACGTGGTGCTAGGTAGCCAAAACGAGAATATGTCTTACCTTGGTCGTTGTCTGATCAAAAGTTGTCTTCAATGGCATTAAAACGATAAAAACGCTGCTGAAGGTTAATCCATAGGTTAATCCAATGTGTCTGTGTCACTTTGAAATGATTTCTGATAATCCATAAGCAATAAACCTACTTTTCCGTTTTCAGATTTCAGAGCGTGAGACAGGTTTCGATTTTGGGGAAACTGCATTCGCATAGCCCCCACTTTTTTTTGGTAACGTTGGTGTGTATGTGGAAATTCCCCTTCGATTCTATTGGCTCTAACGGTTAAAAACAGATGTCAATCATCAAAATCGACCAATGGGTTCCAGAGAAACGGCAAAAACGCCCATTTCCACCCAAATGACCCCAGAGGTGGAGTTTCTTTTTTTGCTAAACCTCTCTAAAAAGGTCAAATGTCACTTGTTTTGCATCAATCTTGATACAGGGTACTTATTATATGTTGTACTTTGGATTCCTAAAGCTTTTAGTCTACCATCCCATCATTCAAGGGTGGTTTTCACTCTAAGTAAAAAAGAATTTTTGGACGGACACTATCATTTACAGTTTTTTACTATGTTCAATCTGAATTTTCTTTAAAATAAAAAACATCTATATTGATTCTGACTTTTCTACATCCAACTCACAGGTTTATCATTACTTTGAGAAAAATGATTATTAATTTTCCCCTTTTAGAAGTGTAGTTATGGTCATTTGTTCTGGAAATGTCATTTTCGAGCCTGAGACCTGAAAAACAGGCTCGGGGCAGAACAGGTTAACCAAATATCTTGCAGAGGGGCGTGGGGAGTGGCTCCTTATTTTCATCTAAAGTAACAGACAGAGAATCAGCACTTTTTAAACAGGGCTGAAACAGAGGGGATTATGGGATGTTACAATCCATGATCTGTTTGGTATTTGGAGCCAAACACTTCAGAGACATGTTTTGTATATATCTGAGACCTATAATATATTGATGAAAAACAGTATAATAGGGGACCTTTAAAGCGCAGCATAAACGAAATGCGGCCAATACAAAACGTTGCAAATACAAACATGCTGCAAGAAGCTGAAAACACAACGGCAAAGGGGACACTAAAAAGTGATGTACACAGCTGGAACATGAGCGTTTGTTGACGTTAGGGATTAAAAAGTTGGCCAATTTTTTATTTGCATTGTTTTTGAAACTGCAGTGCATTTCTCCTGATGGAGGTGTCGCCATTTTTAAGCGTTTGCACCTTTCGGCCACCGTACACGGGAGTATGACACATCTTTCAAGTCATGAGACTTGCATCCAAGCAAAACCACGTGTCATTACATCTCTTCTTTTTATTCTGTCAAGTATGAAGTCATCACATTTGTGATTTCAGTCTGATGTATGATGCGTTTGCCAGTAGCCAAAACACAAGCTGATAAACCTCGCCACACCCCTGCACAGCTCCACACCTTATAAGGACACAGTGCACATAACCCAGAGTTTTCAATGCCTCCAAAAAGGGAACCTTTGTTGACAGCCATTTTCTATTAATGAGCTTATTTACTATTTTAAGCTTTATGTTTTGAAAATCAGGGGACTAACAACAGGGAAATGTGTATTATGTACTCCCTTGGATCATGTTGCTAATCTCTACCTCTGCCACACATTGTCTCTCTTGTTTACTCAGTCCATTTTTGGTATCTCCTCTTATTCCCTGGCCTAGTTTTTCTACATGTCTCTCTCGGCAGGAATCTGCACTAACATTTAAAAAATAACAGATAACTCTCCCTCTGTCTTCTCCCTTAAATTTCCCAAACACACACAAAACACTGACACACACTCCTGCATTATATATTGCCATAAAGTCCCAAGGCCATGTTTTTGTTTCCGTTGTAAATGTAACTGTGTAAATGCAGCCGCTGCTGACAGAGGAGTCCAGGCTCTGAAGACACTCCCAGAATGTAAAGCTTGCAGTATTGAATGTTTACACTCACTGGTTGGAAAGGGTATGTGTTACAGTGTGTGTTGTATATCTATATCTCTGTGTGTGTTTGTCAGTTTGTCTGTGTGCATGCATGTGTGCTATGTATATCGAAACACATTGTGATAGAAACTAAGATCATCAATTGCGTAAATTCATGAAACCAGATCTACATCAGGGTTGTTCGAAGGCTACAGGAACTGACATGCACCTACTCAAAAATAAAACAACATGTCGGGACAATAAAGAGACTCCATAAAGCTAGAGAAACATTTGTTTCTTCTTGTTTTACCAAATTGAAGTATAGATTGAAAACATTGCAAATCATTTCATTTGAGTTTCTCTGTTTTAGTAACACTAGACACTTCAGGATCGCCCTGATCATTTATGACTAATCATCTTTCCCTTTATCATAACTGCTAATCAAGAAAATGTGGCATTGGTTGTTTGTTCAAAAGCCTAAAACAACCGTATTACTAACAAGCAACATCTTGTGATTGATTACAAAAATAAAGCAATGTTGTTGCCGATTAGTCAGATCAAAAATAGCATCAACGCTGGTGTTGGCATGTTGCAACAAGTGCAAATGAGGAGAACACAGTAGGTACGATTCAGGGTGTGAGGAGGATTTGAGTAAAATATCTGGTGAGTTTGTTGACATCAGGTCTCTGCACAGAGATGAATAATACCCTGAAGTTATGATGCAAGGTAGTTTATTAAGTGTTTTAGCGAATTGCTGGGCAACAGCATAAATAAAATAAAAAATGTGCTAAATTGTAGTCTACCAGGAATGTACATTTGCGGGGCAACTGTAGCTTACATGGTAGACCGGGGCCCCAATGTACGAAAGCAGCAGTGGCCCTTTGCAGCATGTCTTTCCTAGCCCAATAATACATAAATAAAAAGGACTGTCAATTTGCATGTGTTTCATCATATTAGCCAGGATTCCACTGGATTTCTGTGGCACGTTTTGGCAGCGCCGCGGTAGCAGGAGCAGTCAGGGAGACTATAGAAGATGCTTGTGATTCCTGCTTGCGACCGCATGTTTTGGAAGCTCGCCCCAGAAGCGCTTCGCCACTCGTATCAGGGGCGATGTATGTGGCATTGAACAGAGCAGATCGCGCCGGGCACTGATAATCTGGTAAATTATAAAAGTATACCCTTTGCAGAGCCAATGGTTTCATATCAATAAAGTGGTGCAGTGATGATGTATTCTTGTATGCCTTATCGTTAGTTAAAAGATAACGTAAAGCTATAAACAAAATACATCACAGTTGCATGACTCCACATTACCATCGCTAAGCTTAAGGCGGACTTGAGTTTGGCTTGATGACGTTTAACAGATCTTATTTAGTCATTTCTTAGCAATCACCTGTCTTAGGACGTGAAAGCTTCAGACATTCAGGAAAGGGATATTTGCTGATATATTTGATGTGGTCGAACAAAACGTATACATTTTGTGCATCCAACCAAAATATAATTAAAAAAAAACATTGTCTTTCCGAAGAGGAAACCAGTGTGTGTATCAATACGTAACCCGGGCAAGCTGGATTTGGTAAGTCACCAATTTTGGAACAACTAAGCATTGTCTACATAAATGGTGAATATATAATTCTACCCACTTTTAAAACGTGGAGGTGGACATGCATACATAATTGTGTTGAACTAACCACGTGTGTTCGTGCACGAGCATGCAAAAATCACAGGGACAATGAACACAGCACGTTCTTTTCGCCTGGCGCACACACACCAACAAACACACGTTTGCTTTCTCTTTACACAAACACATAAACACATAAAGGCTATACCTTTTCACTATTTGGATATTGAATTGAATGAGTTAAAATCGTTTTTTTTATGAATTATCTTTTAAATAAATGCTTTTTGGAATATAAATGCTCTCCTGTTTCATTTACAGGAATTGATTGAATTATTAATGAGAATTCCTAATTCGAAGTCTAGTATATTTGCTGAAACAATTGATATTATCAAATATTAATTATCATTAATAACCAGACATGCTCATACTATTTCCCAATACCAGTGCTTTGTGTCAACACTCTGCAACACGGCTAATGTATGACGCACTTCATTGGGAATAAATGTGATACTTTGAAAAGAGTTTATGTGCCAATTCTTCCCATCATTTTCCTACCAAAGAATGCTTTTAAACACCAATGCAATCTTCTCTAACCTTAACCAAGAATATTTTGTTTCCTAAATGCAACCAGACATGGCGTGGCAGAGCCGATGCTCATATGAGTGGAAAGAGTCATACGAATACCTTTAGCAGGCGTTGTGAAACTGCATATATTGTCCTTTATATACAAGGACATCTTGCCTAGACTTGACAAGACTCAACATAACTCACTTCCTATCATTACATGGGGCAGAGGAGCATACATTTGGCTTTCAATCTGGCTCTTCAAATTGTCCACAACCCCCACCAGAAGATGCTGAGAAACAGAAGTCATGGTCTGACAGAGACATACAGTAGAGTGAATAAATGCAGCAATAGTGGTCGAGGCAGGAGGGAGCAGAGAAAAAAAAGGAGGATGGGGGAAGGGAGTGCAGAGAGCAATACAGGGGAATGGGTGAGGGGTATGTTATGAGGTTGTAAGAGAGCCAGGGCATGAGATAGTGAAAAAGTGAGGGATTGGAAAAGAGAGAGAAAGAGAGGGAGGCAGAGAGGTGTTGGTGCTTTTAAAATAGCCTACGTGGAACACCAAATCCCCTCAGCAGCACAAATCAGCTGACTGACTGCCACTTGCCAAGGAGAAGGTGGGGGTGTTGGGCAGAGCAGGGCTTATAACTCTCTCCACTGACACATTCACCGTGCAGAGACGAGACAGAGCTTTACCCATGTTGGCCCTGGAGAACTCTATCCTGTCTAAACATAGACCTCCTGGTGCACTGGGGGAAGATGAGGGAGAACGGCATGGAAAGAAAGAGAGTGGGAAAGAAAGAATAAGGAGAGATCAGCTGTCTTTCTCTTGTTATTCAGGCTGTGGTATTTCAGAGCTTTATTACACTCTTGATAGCTTAATAATAAGACCGATTTTAAAGGTCTTCCTATGCATTGAAAGTTATCTCTATCCTAACAAGTTTTTCCAACTAAAATGTTGGTTTCATCAAACAAATTAAACATACTCAGTACTGACATTGGGTATCAAACGTATCAAGAATATAGTTTAGGTATCATCACAGAAACATTTCAAACTGAATCCAGTAGGAATGCAAATCAAACTTTTTATCATGATACATTATTATTTTGATTCTTTGGAAAGTTGTACTATATCTGCCGATTTAAAAAAAGTCTGCCATGATTTTGAATAGATTCAAGGGCTTGTGTTTGATATAAAACAATATCCTATGTCCATTAACACATTCAGTTGCTTTTATATCAACTAATATGTAATTTGACAATTGTTTTCCTGGATTATTTTAGACACTTCAGTGAAAGATGATCTATGCTTTTGAATAAGATAATAGATTAATTGTGTTGTTGTTGAAGATTTGGTTGGCGTTCAAGCCTGTGAGCAGCTTTTCACTAAAATAAGGAAATAGCTGTCCAACTTAAAGGTCAGGCCACCTTTAGTCATCCTGGGCTGTTTGTTTAAGATAACTTAGGGGTTAACACAATTCACTTTTGTCAGCAGGTGGAACTTGGCTTGAGTATTAAGTTGGAGCATTTATTTACTGAAAGAAATGAACACTCACTGCGCTGCTACACACAGCTATAAAGTTTCTGTTACTCGCTGTCACACACACTCTCTATCTCACACTCTGCAATGTAATGTTGCTAACACTGCTCACTAATGTCACTTGCACGGCAGTTTAACAGCAATATCTATTGATGTTTCAACCTTATATCCATGATTTTGAATAATTGGTTCCTAAATCAATAGATTAGCCCAGGTCGATAGAACGTAACACCTTGCGTCCAGTCCAAGTTTTGGGAAAACGCAACCTTATCAATTGACGTTATAAGTTTAACAAAATTGACATTACATTTGTTTTTAGCCAATTCTCCTTGTCTAAGTTGTAATGACAGCCAGTTAAGATCCCAAAAAAGAACTGGGCGTCCCACAGCGAAGGGCCACATTCAAGTTGGGGTGAAAAGTCAGCTATTATAGAGAGGGGCAAATTAATTGTATGGGAATAACAACACGTATTTTTGCCAGCAGGCCAATAACTACTTGAAGGGAGCATGATTGTCGGTTTCAGAAAGTTCCGAAATTGGCATACATAGCCCCGTAAAATTTGGTCGGAGAGGTGTTGCAGGAGCGTGTTTAAGAAGCTGTTAAACCATGCAACATTGAACAAGTCGTTTTTTAGTTGTTTGAGGAGTATATAACAGTTCAAAAATATCCTGTCAAATAAGTATTGCTTATCATATTGGCAGCTTTGTTTTGATCCCAGCATTTACTTTAATGACACTTTTTTGAAGTGTGAATATTTCCTGGACTGCAATCACAGGCCATGGCTTGTCTCTGATGTAAAATGTTTCCTGTTAGCGATTAGTATAAACAATATTATGAAATAATACTTAGACATGGAAGGTGGGTGACAAAGGGAAAGATAGAAAGAAAGCAACACGGAAAAAAAGGCTATATCATTTATTTTCCTTTTTTCTCTCAATCTGTCTCCCTCTCTACTGAAGTCCAGCCGGTTTCCTGCTTTCCCAGAATAATGCACAGTTTATGAGGCAGGCAGAGGGCCATGCTTTATAAATGGCACTGTCTAAACCCCTATGCGCTCTCTCTGGCTCTCTCTCCCTCCCTCCCCTTCCTCCCTCCTCCACTCTCCATGGCAGTTCATGGCATTTGTGTGCATGCCTGAAACCGTCTGACTACATGTGGATAAGCAGAGCCAGGGTGTTGTTGTGTCAAAGTGGAGCCAGCATACAGTTGTTGTATATCTTTTACATTTTGAGCATTTTTTGTATTCCTACCACTCTTACTTCCCTCCTTCCCCTCCCTTTTCCAAATGGTAGAACTGTCACTGTCACACTTTTCCCCTCACCCCTGAAAGATTGCGGTGAAAGGTGACCAGTAAATTGTTACCCAGTGCTGCTGAAATGTTCCCTTGAAAACACTTTGTGAATACAAAGGTTATTTGGCGGAGGAGATGGCAAATCTTTTATATCTTCTGCCTTGTCTTACATATAGCCACAGCCTCAGTTTTTTCCGTGTGTCGCTCGGTTCTCACCCTTTCTCTTCGTTACTCCTTCCTAACTGTCTCTGCTTTTTGTGTGACTAACATCTTGGACGATGAGGGTGGAAAAAATGCTAAACCGCCGTTAATGAATATCAGAGACGGGTGTGTCAAATGTTTGTGATTCATATCCTCTGTTATCTCAAAGGCACCATTCAACATTACAAGCATCCCAAACACGATGACGGAACATTTGGGATTGTCTGAGGTTTGGCCAGGAGTAGCTTTGGTCGGTTTGAAACAAGTTAACTAAAAAATGATTCAGCCTGACAAAAATGTATCTAGGCAGGATGTGACATATTGTATCTGTACTAATTGAAAAGAAGTCATACTCAAATGTACATACTGAAGGACTACTGGGGCTTTAAGGTGTTGTAGTAATTCTTTTACAAATCCTGTAGGCTATACTGCATCATCACAGCCTATCATTCTGCAAATTAAAAGCCTTGCTGCTTTTTTCAACATTTTCTATTTATTGGTTTAAATTTGATTCTGCAAGCTGTACACATCATCAGGCAGAATTGTTATGCTAACTTTAGTTGTATGGTAAGAGTAACTATCACAAACATTTGTACATTGAAGAAGTTATGAGGACATAACTGCAGACTTCTCATTACTCTACTTATGTCAACATTTCAGTGCTGTGTTATTTTGAGTTCAATTATTATGTAATTCTTATGTTTCATGAGTTTTCTAGATTTAGCAGGATGCTCATTTATTTGGATGCTCTACAACGCACATATTGAAATTCATACACAATGTATGGTTTAAGAGCAAACAACAACGAACTGGTCAAGAAAAACAATCCTGGGTTAGCAACTGTTCCAAAAACGTCTACAACTCAATGTAGTTTCTTTCATTGATCTTTCTGCATGTGTCTTTCTGAGGCTTGTTCCGAAAGATATTAATTAACTGTTGTAAGCAAAGAAGTACGAACACAATGTATTACTGTTACTCCTTTATCCTTAATTGTACCTCTTATTATGTGCCTGAAATCATCATGAGAAAAAAAGACTGTGTACTTCTTTTATTTTCATGTTTGGACAGATTAAATGGACAAACCCATTCTCAAAGCTTGACACTTGACTGGCCTCAGTTGGCAAAATGGTGACACTCCGACAGCCATTATTATTATCTTAATTTGAACAATTATCGTGTCTCGTCCTCAATTATGAGAGTGGCAATGCTTTTCTCTTCAGACAATGTTGGAAAACACTTGTAAACATAGAATAGTAAGTTACAAATGTACAAATTACCTTTAACGTTGTGCTTGTGGGAAACCCCCAAAACTTTTTTCGTAGAAAATATTTCTCTTTTGTATGAGGATCATTTAATGATCTTGAGTATGGCTTTATAATTAAGCTAGCAAATAAATTTGTGCAATTACAGAAGTCTTATTTGTGGTAAAGACGCCAGAAGTTTCACGTTAACTTAACTACATGTTGGAGTTTAAGAGTTAAAACTTGAACACACACTGGTATGGTTCTTTACGTATGACAAACACTACAAATGACAGTCCAGCCATTCTTTATCCCTGAAAAACCCTCAAAAGCATGCAGGCATGCAGCGCACTCATGTAACAAACGAGAGGAATGCGTGCACACTCATCTGAACACGCTCAAAATCAAAGCGGGCATGCATCAGGCATACAGTGACTAAGTTGAATGACGTGTGAGGTAAGGTCTGCAGAGTCCCGTGGTCCTGCTGCGGAACATAATAAAACGCACTTTGATTACATTCCTCTGTGACCGGTCGTGTCCCACTTTCCATTCTCCTCGCCGCCAACGAGTGTTTTATGCACAGCCGCTCTGTTTTCATGATGCAGGGCAGTGATCTGGAGCCGATGGGGGTGACTCACCCATGATGTATCCTTTTGATGTCCTGAGCTCAAGACCTCCCAACATTTTATGTCCCACCTGCCACTTAGAGAAGTGGAGGTGGTAGGGAAAAGAGCAGCGAGGAGGGGACAGGGGGGCATTAAAATAAAGAAATGTAACGAAGGCTGCAGCATTGTAAGGAATATGGAGTAACTTCTTGAGTGGCTCACATGTGTTTAATGATCTGGGTATTCAGTTTACGGTTAAAAATGAAAAGAAAAAGAATCCAACTATCTATTTTAGAAACTGGAAGCAATTGGGTTCTAGTTCATTATTTTCTAGGTTATTCCTCTTTGTATTGCTTCCTCTTTTCAAATGCTGTCTCTGTTTCATTTCATGTCAAGATATTTAAATCTTACACCCTAACCTGGTGAATGGTTAAATAAATAAATGATACTGTGTTTAAGAAAATGTAAAATCATCTTTTCTAAAAAATCCCCTCAAAACTCTTTTCTATCTCTTTTTTCTTTATGTAGTGATTGTATTGGTGCATGTAACATCACTGTCATAAGTTGGACTGTCTCCAGAAAGATTGATTTGAATATCCTGGTTAAATAATAATATATGATATATATATATATATATATATATATATATCATATATTTAATAAAGCTGAACCCCAATATTAAGCTATAATATCCAATAAAAGAAACATGGTTAACAGTCTTAAGTCCATCCTCTGTGTTGTATTTTGCTGGCAGGACAGAAGAATAAATAAGCCTTTCTGTTCGATCAAGCTACCAGATGATTTGACCACAATGAATTTATTTTTAACCCTTTGACTGCTCAGCGGAGGAGGCAGGGCCTGAGCCCAGCTGCAGAGTAAACCATTGGATGCGATGCGATGATTGACATACTGCTCGGCCGAGCTGTGATTGGCTGCTGAAACCTCCTGATATGTCTCCACCAGTCGTCGCCAGTCAGGTGACTCTGACACAGTGAAGATCAATGTTATCAATCTGTCCTCACTATCAGCAGGACCCCCGCTAATGGGAATTTGAAACTTATCAATGCAATAAATTGTTCTCCTTTTTTCCCTTTAGGAAATACAATGATTTTACCTCCTCTAGCTTGTTTGGCAGTTTGGTGATCGAAGTGTTATGAGCTGTTTGTGTGTCCTTTAAAATCTTGGCCTCATAAATGCTGAATCCTTACTGGAAAGATATGATCTTTACAAAGCAGTGCTGAGAAAGAAACTGCCGACAGTGACGTCTGTGGTTCCCATATGGCTCACAAACGTCATCGTCTTGTTTTTAAGGCTTATAAACAAAAAGTGCCTTATAAATATTGTTGGGAAATGAAGACATGGAGGAGGGATTTGTGTCTGTGTGTGTGGGTGACTGGGGATATGTCTTTTATCATATCCTGATTCTGCAGAAAATGTGGTTAGCTGCACAGTTAGTTTTGTTAGTCAGAGCTGATGCATTGGTTATCCCCTTTTGCTGTGACACACACACACAGAGTAAGAGGGGATAAACAATGCATCACACACCCATCCTTTGTTCCTGAGGTCACCTCAGTTCTCCAACAGCACGATCAAATGATTTGACTTAAACTATGTTCGCAGTGTGCACTGAGAATTCATTTTAAATAGGGTGGAATGTGTTGATTAGACATTTAATGTATAACATGGGTCTTAATATTGTACTAATTAGTTTTACTCACTAGCGTTTTTGTCAAGATAAAGGGATTCAGTAGCAGCACTAGCACATCTAACTAAAATGGACCGATTTGTAGTCTGTATGTATGTATGTATGTATGTATGTATGTATGTATGTATGTATATATGTATGTATGTATGTATGTATGTATGTATGTATGTATGTATGTATGTATGTATGTATGTATGTAATGTCTGTCTTTCAACAGCCAGTCAATTGATCGACAACACAATTGAGGGGTGTCTTGTTGAGGACCAAAGAAAAGTGCCTTAAGAGACATCTAAGAGACATATTTGTTTATAGTACAATACTGTGTAGTGTTTTGAGAGGGGACCAAGCTAAAGTTGCACAATATGTCATATCACAATATGCGCATGCACAATACAGGATTCTGGTCTCAAGTTAAGCAATATTAAATGACTAATCTCCAAGAAGAGTTTGTTTCTAGTGAGGGACATGCAAAAAAAGTGTTGGTTGCAAAAAAGAATTGCAATGTCAGTAGTGTGGATATATTGTGGCTATAGTTAGGATGATGTTGACAAAAATACCGCAATGTCATCAGCACAAGATAAATGAGGACTCGCCTCAAACACTGTATCAAGTTCTCTAATAAAATCTATGGAGGGGACCCCTAATAACTTGAACACTGCCCACCCACACGCCGGGTACAGCTCCCTCTCCTACCCTTGCCACTGTAAATTCAAGATGAGATGAAGAAACAGAGACCGGCGATGTTACTCTGTAGAACAGCAATACAACCGTCTAAACAAACATTTTGTTTTCAGGAAATAGCCTGGTCGTAAGGATCTTTATACTCTAGCAACTATATCATGGCAGTGGACTGCTCAGGGCCAAAATAAGTGCAGTTGGAAGTTCTTTGGAAGAGCGGTTCTCCGGATAAAGTTGCAAGCAGCAATACCACAGGCCAAGCATGTTCTCAAAAGCATAAAGAGTGAACGTCATCTATACACTTCATGTGTCTATTGGCTGCATGTACCGACATGAACCAGGGTCATTGGGAAATATCAGCTTGGCTATCTTTATACTGGACTGACTTGTATGAAATTAGGCTTGTTTACACAGCCTATGTTGCAAAGCAGCCTAGTGGCAGAGCAGCAGCGTCAGTCCTACGAACGGGTCTATACACAATCCATTAAGATGTTTACAAGGGTCTTCTGTGAACCATAAATCCAGTCAGCGTGTCAAATGAAAATCAACAACAGAGAACGAGAAAATAAAACTTTTCCACAGTGCTGACAAAGTAGATCAAATGTCTGTGTTCTGTTAAAAACGGTACTTGAAGACACTGCACAGACCACAGCTAATGAGGTGACTGATGATATGCACGCACATCCTGTACTAATTTGTCTGTCTTTGCAACGAAAAAACAATCTGAACGTTTTTTAAACATCTATGAATTTAAAATCAAATCAAATCAAGTTTTATTTATAAAGCACATTTAAAAGCGATTTTTGGTCGAGCCAAAGTGCTGTACATGTAATAAAAACACATTACTACAATCACAATAAAAGACAATAAATTACAACAGATATATAAAAAACACAGGGAAAAGTCAGGAGTCGTGCTCCGCTCTAACTAAAAGGCCAGAGAGAAGAAGTGTGTTTTTAGTGTAGATTTAAAAACCCCTAGGGTCTGGGCCGACCTCACATGGAGGGGCAGAGTGTTCCAGAGCCTAGGGCCAGCTGCTGCGAAGGCTCGGTGCCCTTAGGTTTTAAGCCTGGTCTTGGGCACTACCAGCAGCAGCTGGTCAGCAGACCTTAAAGCTCTGGCTGGGGTGTAGCGCTGGAGGAGTTCAGCTATATACTGTAGGCCGGAGCCAGCCCATTTAGTGCTTTAAAAACAAATAAAAGGATTTTAAAATCAATTCTGAACCGAACTGGAAACCAGTGCAGTGAGGCCAGAATTGGGGTGATGTGGTCACGCTTTTTGTGGCCAGTCAGCAAACGTGCAGCTGCGTTTTGGACTAGCTGCAGGCGTTTAATTGAGGCCTGGTCCATACCCACATACAGAGCGTTGCAGTAATCCAGTCTCGAGGTAACAAAGGCGTTAATAACCCTTTCCAAGTCTTTAAAAGATAAATACGACTTGGTTTTGGCCAATAGTCTTATTTTAAAAAAGCAGGATTTGACCACGGTGCTGACCTGCTTGTCGAATTTAAAAGTGCTAGTGAAGGTCACTCCAAGGTTCATGACAGAGGGGAGGATGTTTTTATTGAGAGAGCCCAGAATATCAACCGGAGAGGCTGGAGGTTGGGGTCCAAAAAAGATGACCTCAGTCTTGCTCTCGTTGAGGTTGAGAAAGTTTTTGCTGAGCCAGGATTTTATCTCTGTTAAGCAGTCCATCAACTGCTGTAGTGAGTGTTTGACATTTGCTTTGAGAGGCAGATATATCTGTACATCGTCGGCGTAGCAGTGGAAGGGAATATTGTGTTTTGTGAGAATTGACCCTCGGGGCAGTATGTACAGTAAAAAGAGGATGGGGCCCAGAATAGAGCCTTGGGGAACCCCACAGGTAAGAGGGGCTTTGGCAGAGGAGAAGGCACCTAGCTGTACTGAGAAGCTACGGTCTGTCAGGTAGGACCTGAACCATGCAAGGGCAGAGCCTGTGATGCCAGCGGACTGTTCAAGCCGTGACAACAGGATGCTATAGTCCACAGTGTCAAAGGCAGCTGTCAGGTCTAACAGCACCAGGACAGCTGGGCTACCTGAGTCGGCGGCTAGGAGCAGATCATTAAAAACTCTTAAAAGGGCTGTTTCAGTGCTGTGCATGGGTTTGAAGCCAGACTGAAACTTTTCATGGATTCCATGCGTGGTTAAGAAAGACTGCAGCTGGGCGTAGACTACTCGCTCCAGGGCTTTAGATAAAAAAGGTAGCTGGGAGATGGGCCTAGAATTTGCGAGAATGGAGGGGTCGAGATCTTTCTTTTTAAGTAGTGGCTTGACCACGGCATGTTTGAAGGCAGCTGGGACACATCCTGAGCTAAGAGAGGTGTTTATAAGTAATAAAATACTTGCACCAACTGATTCTAAAACATCTCTGAGAAGGCAAGAGGGAATGCTGTCTGAGGTGCAATTTGTCGGCCGCAGGTGCTTGACTACATCCGAGAGAGAAGAGAGGGATACAGGCTCAAAGTGGTCGAGGACTGCAGGGCACAGAAAAGGAGCAGGATCTGGGGTAGCACGAGTGTGGGATAGCCTAAGAGCAGATACTTTTTCAATAAAAAATGTAAGAAACTTATCACAGAGTAGTCGATGGCACAATTGAAGAAACATCACAGGGATTAATGATAGAGTTGAGGACATTAAAAAGAACCTGAGGTTTATGGCTGTTTTTGGAGATTAACAGAGAAATGTGCTCTGTTTTGGCTGCTTTGACTGCCGTCTGGTAGTCGGAAAGGCAAGCACGAAGGATTTCTAGGGAGACATGGAGTTTATCCTTTTTCCATTTTCTCTCTGCACGCCTGCAAGCGCGTCTGAGAGCACGAGTACAGTCATTGAGCCACGGCTCTGAGAGAACTTTGGTGCGTCAAAGCGTAAAAGGAGCAACAGAATCCAGTATTAGGGTACATGTCGAGTCAAACATGGAGATAAGCTCATCAGCATTAAAAGCACAGTTCACATCTAATTTACAGATCGGAGAAGCATTAAAAACATCAGAGAACTGTGAGGCAGTCAAGGGGTTAATCGAACGCAGACGACGCGCAGGGGCACGTGATTCGACTCCTGCGGAAGGGATCGAGGTTGTAAACAGAACCGGTAAATGGTCTGAGATACGCGTTGCTGCACATATTTCATCCACAGATACAGACAGTCCAAACGATAATACTAAGTCCAAAGTGTGTCCTTTTTCGTGTGTTGGGCCAGCCACGGACTGAACGAGACCAAAAGAATCAAGGAGATTTAAAAAGTCCCTAACCAGAGGTTTGGATTTGCAACACACATGGACATTGAAGTCTCCGGAGATCAAAACACGATCATATTTCACCATGATCCCGGACAGAAAGTCAGAAAAGTCATTTATGAAATCCTTATTGCACTTTGGCGGACGATACACGACTGCACAGAGTATAGGCGAGGCCGGGTTCAGTTCAAAAAGCTGCAACTCAAAGCTAGCATAGCTAGTTACAGGGTGGAGCAATCGGCATTGGAGGCTAGCTCTAAACACTGATGCTATGCCCCCACCATGGCCGGTGGTACGGGGGGAGCTGAAGAATGTACAGTCAGGAGGAAGAAGTTCAGAGAACGGTGTATACTCGCCAGCGTGGACCCAGGTCTCCGTCAGAAACATAAAATCCAGTTCACGAGAGGTGAAGAAGTCATTTAGCAGGAACGTTTTGTTTGCTATCGACCTAGCATTTAGCAAAGCCATGCAAAGTTTTCGCTCCGGGCTTGCCGAAGGTGTAGTGCGTCTCAGCTGACGAAGATGTGCGTGTTGAACGCCGTGCGGGCCGGGAGCAGTCCGTCGGGCAGGAGGAGCTGCCAGCGGGCCCAGCAGGCCTCCCCTGCCTCCCCTGACTGCACGTCGCTGCGATTTATGGTTGCCAGATGTAGGTTTGGGCAGCAATATAAACTCCAGTGAGGGTCTGAGGTGGAGGAGAGCTTGGTGATCGTAGACGAGCAGAGCAGAGACATTCTGACAAACATAAAAGAAAAACAGGATAGTTGAAGGCAGAGAGCTGAGGGAGCGGCGAGCCGACACAGGCGCCATCTTCCCACACACTGGTCACAGCTGTACGGTCTCTCCGTAGTGACGCGGCAATCACGGAATTTGTTTCAATGTTGATTCAAGAATATGTTTGTGTGGTACTGGCAAGTGAGCAGACCGACCAAAGTAAGGAGGCAGAGGCAGAACGTCCAAATACAAGCCGGTGTGGGCATTTATTAATCATTTGGTACATGATTAACAGTCGTATTAACAGCATCCATATTCCATATGACTGTCTCCAGCACTATTCCATCTCCCAATGAGCCCAACATGCCACCTTTTATAGGCCCAACAATTGTACTGTACCATCAAAAGGGGTGGTATGTGCACAGATGGTTAGCTCAGATAATGAAATCAGTTTAAAGAAAATAAACATTACTTAAAAATAACATCCATTAATTAAATTATACCTAATTGATGTATGAAAGGAAAAATATTATAAACCAACAACATCAATGTACACGATATAAAACCACCCTGCCTCCACCCTGCTCAATAACCCCACCCGGAACGATAAAAGAGGGTTCGCCGTTTCCCCGGGGACTCTTTACGGTGACGGACCTTGGGACCGGAGACGGGAGAACAGGTGGAGGTGAGTGTTATGATGTTAACTACTGCAGGGATGATATGACAAACATATAACAGAAATGTATATTGCTTAGTCTAAACAGCTTATAAATTACTAGAATCGCTAATCACACTTTGTTCACCCATAGGTTGGCGTGCCAATCCAGCCTCCCAACATTAAGGATTAATATGTGTTTCTCATACTGACGTCAACCATTCAATAAAACGGGTTTGAACGCCACACAAGCTCTTGTCCTCTTTTATACATCAAATGCTTCCTGTGAAATGTTTTACCGTGGAACAAATGAATATGCTTCGCCAATAGTGAAGCTATATAATACGTAACGGAGACCTAGATCTACGGCCCCAGAGATCACCTCCGTTAGAGTTTGATAAAAAGGTCCAACTGATACTAGACTTTTTGCCGTTCTTTGCTTTGTGTTGTTTTTTGCGCCCCAGAGATCACCTCCCTTACATTTCCTTACCCCTCTCCCCAGGAAGCACAGTGTCTTAACAGTGTTGGCTTCGGGACAACTAGTCAGCTACCAGGTTTGACTTCCCTGGCCGGTACTTAACCGTAAAGTTTTATGGCTGCAAGGCAAGGTACCACCCCGCGATATGCATGTTGGCGTCCTGCATCTTGTTAAGCCACTGAAGCGCACAAGGGTCTGTCTCCAGGATGAACTGCCGTCCAAGAAGATAGTACCTCAGGGAGTTGATGGCCCACTTCATCGCCAGGCACTCCTTTTCAACGGTCGAGTACCGTGTCTCCCTGTCCAACAGCTTCCGACTGAGGAAAACAACCGGTTTCAGCTCCCCATCCACTTCCTGCAGCAATACCGCTCCAATGCCTACGCTTGAAGCATCTGTCTGAACGGTGAATAGCTGATTAAAGTCTGGTGAGTGAAGGACTGACTCAGTGTTAATGGCTTGCTTCAGGTCCTTGAGTTTCTAGAACGGACAGATCCAGTGCCTGAGGCTTTGGTCAGAATAGATCCCTCCCCTGAGGCTATGGACATAATAGATCCCTCCCCTGAGGCTATGGACATAATAGATCCTTCCCCTGAGGCTATGGACATAATAGATCCTTCCCCTGAGGCTATGGACATAATACAGTAGATCCCTCCCCTGAGGCTATGGACATAATAGATCCTTCCCCTGAGGCTATGGACATAATAGATCCCTCCCCTGAGGCTATGGACATAATATTGCTTAAATCTGTTGAAGGTTCAAGGTTCAAGGTTCTTTATTTGTCATACGAACATAGCTACAGAGTAGTTATGTCGATGAAAATCTTAGGTCACAGGCTTCTCCAACAGTGCAACACATAATACAGAAAAACAGAAAAATATAGTGCAAGTAAATATTAAAAAGTAAATACAAAAAGAAAAATAGTTAAAAAAAAGTGAAATAGTGAAATAAGAGTCTATATGCAAGCTATTGGAATGATATATTAGATAAATAGATAAATAATTACTAAGTAGCAGATGAATGTTATGGATGTTGTTTCAACAGTTCAGGTGTTTAACAGTCTTATTGCCTGTGGGATGAAACTGTATCTGAATCTGGTGGTTTTTGTCCGGATGCTGCGGTAACGCCTGCCAGACGGCAGCAGACAGAACAGTTTGTGGCTGGGGTGATGGGGGTCTTTTATAATCCGGAGGGATTTCTTCCTGAGCCGCTGGGAGTAAATGTCCTCCATGGATGGCAGCTCCGTCCTGGTGATGTTCTGTGCAGTTTTCACCACCCTCTGTAAAGCCTTACGATTGAGGGCGGTGCAGCTGCCGTACCAGGCCGTGATGCAGCCAGTCAGGATACTCTCTATGGTGCACCTGTAGAAGTTGCAGAGTATCCTGAAGTCCATGTTGAACCTCCTCAACCTGCGGAGGAAGAAGAGCCGCTGTCAAGCTTTCTTGGTGATGGTGGTGGTGTGAAGAGTCCATGTCAGGTCTTCAGTGATGTGGACACAGAGGAACCTGAAGCTGCTGATTCTCTCCACCGTAGTCCCACTGATGGCGATGGGGGCGTGTCCCTCTCTCTGCTGCTTCCTGTAATCCACAATCAGCTCCTTTGTTTTGCTGACGTTGAGATGGAGGTTGTTATCCTGGCACCAAGATGTCAGGTTTTCGACCTCCTCTCTGTACGCCGTCTCGTCGCCGTCTGTGATCTGGCCGATGACGGTTGTGTCGTCATCAGAAGTATAATAAGGTGCACATGATATTTAAGGCATATTTTTAGCTTGTAAACATCAACATTAACACATTAACAGCCAAGTGGTGACAACATGAAATCAGAGCCGGATGTAATCCTCGCTGACGGTTTCCCGTAGATCAGTCCAGGTTATGCTGTGTGGGAGCTGCTGGCTCTCAATGCTGAACCTCCAATCAAAGGTAGCCAGGGCGTCCAGCAAGACGTCTGAGCCACCATCTTGCAGAAGAGCTGGATCTATGTGGACTGTCAGACTCTTGAGGCAGTTTTCGGGCCGGAGACTCTTCAGGTTCTCGGCCGCCTCTCTACTCCACTGCTGCTCCTGCTTCCTCTCCTCCTTCTCCCGGGTCCTGGCTGCTTGAGACTGCATGAGTGATTTCATCATCTCAGTCAGCTCCTCAAACTTGTCCCCTGGTTTACCAGCCGTGGCCACACCGTCATCTGGCTCCCCTCTTTGGTCGTTCTTTTACCTAGCTTCATTTCCACCTCATCACTTGGTGAATCCCACTTCTGACACCATTTGTGGTACTGGCAAGTGAGCGGCCCGACCAAATTGAGGAGGCAGAGGCAGAACGTCCAAATACAATCCGGTGTGGGCATGTATTAATCATTTGGTACATGATTAACAGTCATATTAACAGCATCCATATTCCATATGACTGTCTCCAGCACTATTCCATCTCCCAATGAGCCCAACATGCCACCTTTTATAGGCCCAACAATTGGACTGTACCATCAAAAGGGGTGGTATGTGCACAGATGGTTAGCTCAGATAATGAAACCAGTTTAAAGAAAATAAACATTACTTAAAAATAACATCCATTAATTAAATTATACCTAATTAATGTATGAAAGGAAAAAGATTATAAACCAACAACATCAATGTGTACACGATATAAAACCACCCTGCCTCCACCCAGCTCAATAACCCCACCCGGAACGATAAAAGAGGGTTCGCCGTTTCCCCGGGGACTCTTTACGGTGACGGACCTTGGGACCAGAGACAGGGGCCGTTTCTCAATGTCGAGTAAACCTGCTGCCGCCGAAGGACTGTTCCAATGTCCAGCATACTTGGAATTCTACCGAGGCCGGCGTACTTCGTAGCGCGAAATTTCGAGGCTGCACATGTGTAGACTCCGCGGTCTTAAAATCCCCACAATGCTTTGCGCACGGACCAATTTCCAAATCTTTGGCGGAAATCGCGCTCCATTTAAGCCTCGCATATGACGCACCCCTGCACACCTGTTAGCCTGTTCCACAATTCTTCATTTTCCGAGGCTAGGAAGGATTCTTGCCTCGCTTCTGAAGCAAGTGACTCGGGAGACATGTGCTACCAAGCAAGCGTCCGAAATCAAACGCACTCAGTGGCTTTCTGAGTGTTAAATCCCATCTGTGCTTTTCTTCTTGTGAGATGTCATTTTTTTAAATATTAGTAATAACCTGCTGTCCTCCAAAGTTATGAATTCTCAAAATATTATATTTATGATATTTTTGTGGACAAATGATGTATTCATGCTTGTCTCTTGTCCTGGGTGGCAGGTTACGTCACTTCCGCCTAAAACCCAGGAGGTGTACGATCTAGCACTAACCGAGAACAGGTGGAGGTGAGTGTTATGATGTTAACTACTGCAGGGATGATATGACAAATATATAACAGAAATGTATATTGCTTAGTCTAAACAGCTTATAAATGACTAGAATCGCTAATCACACTTTGTTCACCCATAGGTTGGCATGCCAATCCAGCCTCCCGACATTAAGGATTAACATGTGTTTCTCATACTGACGTCAACCATTCAATAAAACGGGTTTGAACGCCACACAAGCTCTTGTCCTCTTTTATACATCAAATGCTTCCTGTGAAATGTTTTACCGTGGAACAAATGAATATGCTTCGCCAATAGTGAAGCAATATAATACGTAACGGAGACCTAGATCTACGGCCCCAGAGATCACCTCCGTTACAGTTTGATAAAAAGGTCCAACTGATACTAGACTTTTTGCCGTTCTTTGCTTTGTGTTGTTTTTTGCGATTTTCAGTCTTTTTGCTTGCAGAAAGAGAAATGGAACGTCAAAGGGACAAAATAGAAAAACCACACCAAATGAGTAAATCAGCAAGTGGTTAGGTCCAGCTACAGCCTAAGTCGTCAGACAGACCGCAAGAACTCCGTTTGACGGTTGACGGCCACAGACGCTCGACTCGGCTTGGTGTACAGGCCCCTAAACAAATCTAGTTGACTCGGGAGAGCTACAGTAAAGTGGATGAGCCTTTGAATGCAGCCCATAAACATATGTGTCAATAAAGTGAAAATCCAGAGTTTCTCAATGGTTGATCTACCCTAATGCTCAATACTCACACACACTTCCAGCCTCTCCGGTAAGTACACCACCAAACACACACTCAGACAATCTGCAGACGTTGCAGATCTGCCTCTTGGTGTGAACGGCCCGGCTCCGAAGCAACATGTACTTTTGTGGCAGAGAGCGGCACTTTCAACTTAATGAGGCCATGTACTGCCTGATTCATTTACTCTAAAATACATGTTGTGGGGACGGGAGCAGTGTGTCATTAGAAATCACTTGACGGGCACCCAGAAACAGAAATGTCTCCGTACTCTTTTCTTCTCATCGACACGGAGAGAGAAAGAGATGAAGACAAAGAGAAACAGGAAGAAGGAGAGAAGAGGAGGAGGATTGAGAGGGGGTGAGGGGTGTCAGCAAAAGTGTGAACTCCTGCTCCTTTGTGAACTTTGCTAAAATCACTCAGTGAGCATTCAGGGTCAGCGAGGACGAAGGAGGGAGGGGAATCCGCTCTTTCTCCGCTCGGCAGGGAACAGCTCATGCTTGACTGACTCTTTGTATCCCCACTGAGCCAATCTATATGTTCTTTCTTCTCCCCTTGTATCTGATTCTGAAAGTGTGTCAAAGCCAATCATTATGTTTGTTTCAGATATCATTGACCTCTGTGTGTGTGCGCGATTCCGTGAGTGCGTGGGTTTGGAAGGGAAACCTCCGGGCGTTTTTTCTCATGCACCGGCCGTTCAGCATCATACCCAAACCGCACTGCAGAACCTCTCTGGGAAGCACAGCGTTGCTCTCCGATGTGTTTGCGCTGCATGCAGCTCCAGAGGTCTAATTATGCTCGGTTTGAAAGCACATACACCCCCATGTCAAAGGCAGACTTATATAAATCACACACAGTCATTAGTGGGAAAATATGCTTTTTTTTCTATTCTTTTGAGGGCTTGGCAATACAACATAAAGCCATGACAAATAAAAGCAATAAACTATTTATTGTCTCGGGGTAGAAATGGTTACATCTCTCCACACATACAGGAATGGCATTTACGCAAACGAATTGGCTGTAAACGCTTTTTATTTGAAACCCAGGATATAATTAGAAACTTGTGGCTTTCCAAGAAAGGATAAGTATGTGCGTTTGAATGTGTGTAAGTGTGTGTGTGTGTGTGTGTGTGTGTGTGTGTGTGTGTGTGTGTGTGTGTGTGTGTGTGTGTGTGTGTGTGTGTGTGTGTGTGTGTGTGTGTAAGCGTGCTTGACGCTGTGTTTTTTTTCCCTCTCTCACTCGCTTTGACTTCTTCATTATGTCAAGTAGCTCCCAAATATTTTGTGTCAGAAATAAAGTTCACATGGGGAATTTCACAGGTGGTCGTGGCAAAAATACATTAGACTATATGGTCTGGAAATATGAATCTGACGTGTACCAGTTGTTCATCACGGGCAGAAGCGCTGAGGTTTTCTGAGTGCAAAGTCTGCGTGACCTCATCTGAAAATGCATTTGTAAACAAGACATTGTATTATGCATTTCCTAGGGCAAAATACTTTTTTTATCTGGGTCTTAATTAGATTTCAAGAGTTTTCATGTCGACTCTGACCATTTGTTAAACGTTAATTGAATGCACACCGATACAGGGTGTAAAGAGAAGCCAGAGCATATGCTTATATTACATAATGCGTAATCTCACAGCTGAAGCTGGGCATTTAACTTAAGTATTACTGTGACAACGTTGTGTTGTATTGCAATACATAGGTTGCTCTTCACTATGTTGCGATTCTGACAGAGTTGCTGCTCAAAGTGTGTTTGCTGCCTCCAGTGGCCAATACAGTTTCCCTCAGGTGGAACAGGGACCTTTGAACACAGGTGTTGCTGTAAAGCCCTGAGTGTTTCCAATCAACTTGTTGAATGATCCAAAAGTGTACTCTTTTAAAAGAGGCTGAAATTGGGTGGGATGCTTTTCTCAATTTTCATACTTCAAGAAATGACTCACTCTCATAACGTAACATCAGATTGATTTTTACTTTTAAATGCCAAGGGTGAAAAGCAAAAAGATCAGTTGTGGCCATCACAAAAAGCTCGACATTTTGTGGTGTGATATATACGATACAATAACGATACGATATACGCTATTAATGTATTGCAAGATCAAGTCTGAAATTTAACCCGATCACAGCAGCTCCATTTGCAACATCAACCAAGGAGAAATATTAAGACACAATACTAGAAAAATAATCATTATGCATTACATCACCATCAATGAAGAGAAACCTCTATCATACATTTGATCCGGAATTTAGCTCTGTATTTAATTTGAGGATTGACTGTTGCTTCAATCTTACTTTATTACGTTATTATATAATATATATCTTCTCCCACTTAATCATTTGAAGGAGTTGAAATGTCTGCAAAACAGGCACTTACTGTATAAGGGCACTTTTGGCTTATCCATATTAACACATTCATAATGTGACGGGAACATTAATCTAGTTATGTCTCCACTGTGAAAAGTAATATAGTTTGTTCATAGAGCTTTAAGCATTGACATCTCCATCGGAAATCGTTTCATTTTCCACAAGGTTTGTGTGAACACCAGCCTCTCTCCAGCAGCACTGCAGCCTTGTAATGCAAAGCAGGTGGTTTGAAAACATGACCTACAGTATAGGAGGCAGCCCTTCAGAGAGACGTTGTCCCAGGCGAAGATATTGCTTTCAGTCCCGGCATCTTTATTACAGCTCCCCCCTCCCCACAAATCAGTCGATATGATACACGCACTGAGCCCTTCCTCCCGTCTTCCCCCTGTCATCCCTTTGCCGCCGGACACCCACACAGCGTTCCCGGAACCGCGAGAGAAACCGGGATGTGACCGCGCATGAGTTACTCAAGATGAATCTGCCATTTGATGGGAAACGTGTTGTTCTCAAGGTCTCGCAGGGGAGACAGATTTAAAAGCTGGAGTGAGATTACATTTTTATTATTTTCTCTTTTTCCACTGCTGAAAGAGGAGCACTGTGTATTTACTTTACCAACCTACTTCACTGCCACTCCCCCCACCGCCACTGCCACCACCACATCACTGCTGCCTCACTCTGCTAAGCGATAAGCAGTGGGGGAGCCATTCATTTCTCCCCCCACACACCCTCACTCTCTTCACTTGAACAATCGGCTGAGCTCCACATGCCCTTTACAGAATCACTGATGTGAGGAGCTCAGTTACATGTGTTTGAGTGTGAACATACACTAAGCACATGGGTCATTTAAAGGAATAATCTAGTGAACACTTATTTGTGGGTGTCAAACACTCTCCAAAAAGGGTTACTCTGTGTTTCCTTGCTCCTTGATAGAGAGTCACAATTATAGCAACCAACAGCACTAATGATGGATTAAATAGCAATTCCAGTTCCAATAAAAGTATCAAAATGTCCTTATAAATTTCAAAAAATCTCCCATTTTTGGCTAAATAGGTCTTAATACAGTCTCCAATTTAACACTGGCTTGGTTAGGTGTTAACTGTGATCATAAGCAGTATGTTAACATAAATACATGTATACAATATATTAGGTTTGCTTATTATGTGTTGAACCATTTACTTTGCAAAAATGTCGCTTAGGAGTGTTCAAATATTTTTTTTTATTCTATTTGACATTAGTGAGTCTGAAACCAACATTACAAATCCACAAGTGGTGAGTATTTGATTCACAATTCCAAGGCTGACACATTTGATTCATGTATTTGCAGATGAACTAATCAACAAACCCGTTTTGATCATCTTATCAAGCTAAAATTATAAACAATTGATGGCTTGTGCTTCTCATATTAGATAAACTACTGCTTTAATCTGAGCAGAGAATTATATGCTATGAGTCTAACTGATAATGAGCGTCCATTGTTGAACCATTATAGATTGCCTTGTTCATATTGTTTGTTTTGCTAAAAAAGCAGGATCTGATAAATTAGGGGTTTAAGAGGTGGCTCCATACACCTCACACACATCTCGAACGTCGAACATCATTGCCACATCTACATTTTCCTATACAGACTGTCAACCCTTCCACATATACGACACGGAAGCCATCCATTAGGCCATGGCTAGGTGCTGCAGGGTGCAGCTGTTAGCCGCCTTGAGTGCAGCAGCTAAGAAGCGTTGTGGTTGAAGGGCTACATCACAACCTAATCAGTCACCCACAATCCAAACAGCACGTCAGGCGTGCAGGTTTAGCAGGCTGCAGGGTTCAGCCAGAGCCACTCTGCAGCTGGTGTGTAGGACATGCTGCCTTTTAGCCCATTCTGGCACACACCTGCTCAGTGTCAGGTCAGGCTCCAACGTGTGTCAAAATATACAGGGGTTACATTCATGCATAATGGGCTGTGCTCTGGCCTTTTTTGGCAGAACTCTCTGCAGCGCTTACACCTGTCCCTTTATTAAAGAAAAACAGAGAGATTTTTGAGCTTTCATCTTTTGATTTTCAATCTGTGAACTCCCATTGCTTTTCATCGTCTCCCCGTGATAGCATTTTTGTTTACATTGCATTGCCTTGTATTTATTGGGCTGCGTCTTTTATCAAAAGCGACCTACAATAATTGCATATAATCATGTGGATAAAACCCAAATTGACCTATGACTTGTGCAAGTATGAATTTCTGTGACGTAAACCTACATAACTCGTTTTTTTGCAACTTGGGCGCAGCGAAACGTGCTGTTAACAACACAGTGTCATATTATCACCTAAGGCAGGGCTATTCAATTGGCGGCCCGCGGGCCAAATCCGGCCCCGGGGTGATATTTGCTGGCCCTTTGAGTATAATGTTAAAAAGTAATATACTTTTTAAGATTTTTTTTTTAAAGATTTTCTTTTGGGCCAGAGTGCCTTTATTCCAGAGAGGGTGTTACATTGAGAGATAGAGGGGAAGACAATGCCTGAAAACTTCTGCGGGCTCGGGTTTCGAACCCACCTACTAGCTACTGTAGTGACAACTCCTGTCATTGATTGCATCTCTGCGTGAATGATTAGATAATTTCACCTAAATTAAATCAAATGAAATGATGTTGATGGTTACATTAGCTTCACATGTCGGCCTACTGAGTTCTGAACTTGCCATTTAGATCTATAAAGGGCTTGGGGCTATGTTGTTTGATTTAATTAAACACAATATATGCACTCCACTATGCTGTTGTAGTATTTACATTACAGTACATTACATTACATTGCATTTAGCTGACGCTTTTATCCAAAGCGACTTACAATAAGTGCATTCGACCAAGAAGATACAAACTTGAAGAAAACAGAATCATATAAGTACATCAGGTTTCATAGAGCCAAAACATTTCAAGTGCTACTCAACTGGCTTTAGATAAGCCAATCCTTTAGTATATACGTGCAGTAATTATATCGCTCGAAGTAGAGTCGAAAGAGATGAGTTTTACTGTATCTGAAGCTCTTAATATGATTGCTCATATTTCAAGCCATCTTTTTCCCGGCCCTTTGCTTTGGATCATTTTCATCAACCGGCCCCCATTCCAAACTAATTGAATAGCCTTGACCTAAGGTTTTGGGTCAGTTTGTAAGCAAACTGTTCCCTACTCACAAATCCAGCCGACGTATAGCAACGTAAGCATTCATTTGTACCCCTAATGAACGTAAATCAATAGCCCAGCCGGCTTTTATCCCTGTTCTGTCAACTACTAAGGGAAATATATGCCTCTTTAGCTGCTAAATGCTCAACTATTTCCACCAGCTGGTTTTTTACTTCGTCTGTTTGCCATTTGATGCAGGGCAAGTAGTGCAAAGTGTCCAGAAAAATAAAGTTGGGTACCGTCAAACAACAAGAGATGAAACAGGCTGAGAAATGAAGAGGAATTACATAACAATGTTCTTCAGGTTTGTCTCAGAGAGCGAACTATTCACATCAGATTTAGTTATTTCATCTTTTGTAAAAATAAGAATATTAATAGGAGATTTGCCACTATCATAATACAGGATCCATTGACATCCACACACATCCGGAGGTGACATCACTACATGTGCCCTTGGTTCAAGCCAAGATTAGACACCTCTCTGTGTCTCTATCCCCCCCACTGTGTACTGCTTTTCTTCTGGCTGATCTTCTTCCTTCAGTCTTTTTCCATCTCATTTCACAATGCATTCCATCAAATATCATTTTCTAAACAACTCTGTGACCCAGCCACAGCGAAAAGCCTTGGGATAAGCGTGAAAAATTGGATGGATGGATCTATTCTAATCTGTTTAGAGTTGTATGAACCACACAGCTGGCCTTTTCCTGCTGCCTACTGTACCTGCAGTTACAGTTAGACTTTGTGAGAGTTAGGTTTAAGATCTCAATCCTCTTAGTGAGGACTTTGTCTTTGCAGCGACACACTCTTTGATCCCATCCACGCTGCAGGGCCGCATGGCTTTTAGAAAGCGTGAAACAGTGACTAAAGCGGCTGTGCCTGGTGAGCAGCAAGCCTGAAGACTTCTGAGTGGTGCTAGCTGGGTATGTGTGTCAGGACAGGAAGGAAGAAACTGATCCTCTTAGCAGCCTGGAATTGGCCGACTCTCAGGAAAGTGTCACTTGAGTTGGTCAACCTGAGAGGGCCAGGCGTGATTGTCAAGCCTTGTATCTCCTTTTCCTCCTTTCGTGCGGCCGGCCGTGGGAGAACTGCTGACCTTAAGACAGTCGGTGACTGTGAGCCCGAGACTGTGATCTTTCCTCAGTATGCTGCTAAGTATGCCATACCTGGCCTCCAGGCATGAGTTCAATCCGAGGTGCCACACTGCCTTTTTTGACCAATTAGAGTGAGCCTCTGCTGGGCAGGGCTCAGACCTCCAGCTGGGAGCTGCCAGGCATATCTAACTGCAGCCCAAACAAACGGCACAGACTTCACCACAAACACATCATAACATGTGTTAGAACCCTAACCTCTTTGCTTCTCCTTGCTCCCATATGCAGCTGTCTTGATTAAAAACCTAGAGCTAGTTAACTTTTTTTTCCTCCCTTCACCTTTCTAGCTCTACACATTCCTCTTTCTGTCTTCCTCTTCTTGCCTCCAGATGTTTCTCTAGCCATGTCATGCAGACACTGACAGAGAGCGGTCAGGCTGTGTTCATTCCATCCATTTATTGAAAACAGATATAACAGGAAGAATTCATTCCTGTAGAGCAGCCCCCCATTACAACAATCAATAAACAACGGCTGGTTTTAAAAGCATGTGTGACATTTAACAGATTTCAATAAAAGCTGCACCATTATCGCTATAAAAAGGGTAACAACTTGTGATGTATAACTCTCAAATATTATAGAGGGAACACTTATAGTTTCTGGAATATTTAGTCAAAAGTCAGCCCTTTGCTTTCCAAGAAAGTACAAGTCACTATGACGGTGGATGTGGAAACATTCAGAATTAACCCAGTTGGAAAACACATAAAAACTTAACAGGACTTTATTGACACAGTTGTTTACCTGCCTCATATCCACAGAAAACCTGAAGGGACATTCTAACAGTTTCAGACACTGTTGGGCCTTGAACTTTCTGGAAAAGGACTCAACTGTCAGTCCTAACCTCAAAACAGCCAAATGAATGGGGTCTGAGGATGGTAGTTAACAAGGCAGATGTCTACCACCCAAGTGGGCATCCTACATATGGTTGTATCCCATCCTCTTTGCTCTACTAAAGTAAAGGAGCAAGCATTAGTATGAATAGTAACATTTCAAAACTGATGATAGAACTCGCAGATTTCCAACATCCATTAACTAATCCTTCAGTTTGTGTAGTGCAAGTTTCCCCATATTTTAAAACATGCTTTAGAGCTTTGTTGTTTAAAGCAAACCCTAACCCTAACCCAAAGCAGTTATCAGCCTTCAGGAATGAACCGGCTTAATAAGTGTATCTTTATGTTCCCCCATGACGGACGAGACCTGTCATCACTGTCAGCACCCCGGCTGAGTTAAGGAGCACCAAATGATTTTCCATAACACGAAGCTGGCAGCACATATTATTTATGCTTTTTTCACCCCATAAGCCACAGTCAACATCGTTCAACAAAATTGAATTGTAATCGTTCTCCTTATAGAAAAAGCAACCCAACTGCACACAATTAAAGCAGTGAGACACAAAGCAGACTATGTTGAAACATTTGGGCTGCATTATGAGGATGTTTACAAAGTTGAAATGGGTTATGTTGATAAGAAAGGCCTTCGTTTGGCTGCTTTAAGGAATGTTTAATTAATTTCAAATCTGTCAATCCTTTGGAATGTGCTGAATCATGTACAAAAATAGTTTTAAAAGAAAACATATGAGGAAGCAGTCAACAATTTTTTACAAACTTGTTGACAGTAAACATCCATTTAAGGTTTCAGAGAAACTTTTTGAATTAACTTTGTCTGCTACTATTACTACTATTGCACTGAGGAATAATTTTGACCTTTTAGTTGCACTTGTTTCTAGTTTAACCTTCAGATAAAGTGGGTTCATCAAACATCCTTTTAGTCACAATGTACTGGCATCTCATAATAAATGACTTATCATTAAGTGAGGAAAAATAATGGAAAAATACAGTCTACTTACTTATTATTTCCTGTTCTTCATCAGATAGAGTTTGCTTGGTTGTCTTTTAGGTCTCACCTAGGCCACGTAAACAAATGTATGTCTGTGGCAACAGAGCCAGCTTTGTCCATTGATGAAGACTGTAAGATGTGATTAGGCGCTTTCACACCGGAGTACTTTTCCCAGGAATAGTTCCGATAGTTCTTGGGATTTTGCGTTCAGACAAAATCTGGAACTAGAACTTAGTTCATGCAAACCTTTTCACCCCTTTTCAGTCCAGGTACTTTCCTGGGGAGGAAAAGGTTCCAATTTCTGATTGGCTGGGCGAATTGCAAACCACGCCCCGTAAAACTCCCAAAAGGTTTTGTGAAGCCGCCATTTTATTTGCTGGCACTAGCATTATTAGCATTAGCATTAGCCCAGCGCACTAACGGAGAGAGTCTAACTTATGGCAACACAAAATAAAACGTGGGAATGGTGGAGTGATGAGGAGGTGTCGGCGCTTCTGGCGATTTACCCGGGACTTCGGGTGGCGATTTACTGCCACCCGAAGTCCGGGAGTCCGGGGGAGTCCGGGAGACTCCGGGACTTCGGGTGGCAGTATACGCCGTGAAGTTGTTTGCGGCCTGCCAGTAAACCCAAAACAGAAGAAGAAAAAGTGACGTCAGCGGCTTCATTTGCCTAATCCTCCCTCAGGGACTTATTCCGGTGTGAACGCAATTTACTAGGACAGTTCCGGGACTAAAGGGTTCGGCGGGACTAAGTACTGGGAACTAAGTACAGCAAAGTACTTGGTGTGAAAGCGGCTATTGAAAGCTCTGGGAAATGCTAGAAGACCCTGACTTATGGCTCAAACATAGTATCGGGGTCCAAACTTAGTTGTTGAATTGGAAATGATGAGTTAACTGTTTAATGTATCACACGTAAAAAGAGAAGAAATTCATAATTATGATAAATTATTAGCATTTTTGGGTAATTTTTCATTGAGTTGCAGATTGACCAATGAAGAATTTTGTACCATGCTCTGAATATAGTATAGTGTATTCTATATAATAACTGTTACTCTTACGGTTTAAAAACACCAGGACACGACCCTCTTTAAGCGCACTGTAGACCAACTGTTGTGCATTGTGGTAAACGATAAAGTCGACAAAAAAACATATAACTGTGCTGTCAACATGATGCATGGTGCGTAACATGTAAAATGCCTGTTATTTGTATGATGGGATATGCAGGTCAGAACGTGGTCTGCCAGCGTGATGCGTGCTCATGGTACATGTATGGCTCACATATGAGTACAGCATATGTTGACAGCAAAAAAATGTGCTGCTCGAATCACTTGCGGAGGAAGGAAACAAATAAATCTGTCCAGATCCTTGTGTTCCCACAAAACCTCAAATTATAAAGTGCATTGTGCCAGTGTTATGTCGTGCCGTCAGCGTCTTTGAGTTTGCAATTAATGATTTACGGCCTGAAATGTGCTACATTGTGGCAATGTCATGCAGAGGAATGTTGACTGGGAGAGAGACTCTGTAAAGAAGGACAGATTAATAACTAGATAATATCAGTTTCCTCGAGGGGCTAAAAAACAAAGGTGCACACGCAAGATAAAGACAAGTTTGTTGAGTAAGACAAATAGTATCTCTTATTGCAGTTTGCTGAGACTGCAACAGAGGCGGGTTGAACATGTGGTTCGGGAAATGAGACGTACAGGTTTGTGCCAGCAGTTGTCAGATTTCATTTTGTCTTTAAACTGTCCCGAGGCAAATTACAATACACTCTGTTCTGGAGGATCCCAACGGATGTGCAAAACAGGGAGAATGTTATGTTATCGCCCCATTGCTTGACTTTCATCAAGCTATCTATTCTATGATATCTGATCAAGCAAAAATGTCATAAAACTTGAGAATGTCATATCCATTTACTGTAGGCTGTTTATGTATTGTCTGAAGACTGGTTTAGTAGCTGTATTCAGCCAAGGAAACAATAACAGCACATCAGGATGAACCCTATCACCTTTAGGTCATGACAAAATAAACTTTGATCGTACTGTATCCACACAAGGTGTCTTTTTGCTGAATTTGTTAAAACAATAAGGGCGCTTTAGGTAAATCCTACACTGGATAGACGGGCAGACAATAAACAAGCCAAAGGTCAGAAACTGAATATTTCAGACAAGGAAAAATGCAGAAATAGAAAAAACAAGTCAAGTAATAAGAAAACTAATATTAGCCGAGTCGTATTCTTGCTATTCCGGGGTGTTTCCTTACCCTCTGCTTGTTTTTCATAATGCAGTCTCAACACTTTTTCTGCTTCTGTGGTGGAAATCACACAATGGCCGATACTGATTGCTTTATTTTCTCAGTGTGTACCCCCCTCTCGCGTTTGTTATTGCAGAACAGGAGGATATGCCGGACAGGGGGGCGATGCTGAGCCTGCAGAATCCGAACACGTTTTTTAATATAATAATTTGAAATCCTGTGGGGTTGAAGGGGGGCACACTGGAGGGAAGGTGCCGGGGGTCTGGATGCTTGCCGGGGGAGAGGGATGGGGGTGATCCAAGGTGCCGGATCACCAAGTCTGCTCAGGGTATGTGAAAGGTGAGCACTACTTCTGAAACTGCTTGGACGAAGGGTTCAGGTATGCAGTCTGGCCTGCACGTGCGCGCTAACTGTGGCCGATGTTGGGCATGTGCACCCCAACACTGCAGCTTCTGCAACCCGCAACAGTCAAGCAAACCTCTACGGCTAAACCCACCACTGAGCCTGTGGTGACACAAGTTATATGCAAAGAAATTATTGTTTTAGTGGGTTAATATGGAGGCCACCTACACACCTGCCCAGAGGAATGTTTATCAGTATTGCATGTGGGGGGTTCCACCAATGGCATTCACTACATACCTATGATTCCAGCCGGGGATGTGGCCAGTGGTGCGGAAACCTCCACAGGTTGAGGAACAGTCAACACAGGAGAAATCTTTCCTGGTGCAGCATTTTTCTCTTCTCGTAGAAATCTGCATCTGTGCATTTCATCTTTAATATATAAAAAAAGAAAGAAATATAACTGAAAGCAAGGAGTAAGGTAACTGACACTTGCATGCTTGCCTGCATGTCATCTGCAGCTCACTTTATAGACAAGGATTTTCCAGATTGAAATGAACACCTTTGCTTTGTCTTATCAGAACAGAGTGAGCATGAGAGAAGAAAAGTCCTCAGTAAATTATTATAAGGGATTAAAAGTGTTGAACGTGTGCATCTCTCTCTCTCTCTCTCGCTCTCTCTCTCTCTCTTCTCTCCTCTCTCTCTCTCTCTCTCTCTCCTCTCTTCTCTCTCTCTCTCTCTCTCCTCTCCCTCTCTCTTATCTTCTCTCTCTCTCTCTCTCCTCTTCTTCTCCTCTCTCTCTCTCTCTCTCTCTCTCTCTCAGACTGGTGTAGCGGTCCCTCATATCGGGGCTCTCCGTTTACATTATTCATACGGAGGAGGGTGTGACTTGTTGGCTCTTTTTTCCGCCTGTATAAAACGAGAAGTTCGCGTAAAAGAAAATACAGATGGAGAAGGCTAGCCGGATCGCTGTGTCACAGAGAGTGCCCTTAAGCCGACGTGACAACTCACATACTGTCCCTTTGTGACCAGCTTCATAGGCAGAATGCCCGGTATCTGCGTGCTTTGTCTGGCCGCCGCTTTGGCTGCGTTCACCCGGCTGGCCGGAACGGTGGGGCCGGTGGTCCGCTGTGAGCCGTGCGAAGCCAGGGCGCTCCTGCAGTGCACGCCGCTGCCCAAGGACTGCACGGAGCGGCTGAGGGAGCCCGGCTGCGGCTGCTGCATGACGTGCGCTCTCGGTGAAGGACAGGCGTGTGGAGTGTACACGGCGCGCTGTGGCTCCGGCTTGACCTGCCAGCCCCAGCCGGGGGAGAGCCGACCCCTGCAGGCTCTGCTGCAGGGACGGGGAGTGTGCTCCAGCGCCGCGTCCAAAAAACTCAACAACATTCTTATAACGGCGCAAAAACAAGGTAGGCTAGGTGTTTTCATTACATTTGTAATAGTTTGGGAATTATATTGGGTTTTTTTTGTGCGTGCGTAATTATTGGGTGTCGTTGACAGCCGCTCTCTCCATGAGGGGTTCTCTGTGCGGAGTTCCATGCGCATGTACAAAAGAAAGTGCGTAGTATTGATAGTGGATGTGATAAAGACTGGCCTTCTGAAGATGCAAAGCACAAATAAATATGCGCAAAATGCATTCTGTGGGTTGTTTTGCAGCCTGCCACAACGTAAATCACCATTTTAGTCGTGGGGTTTTAGAGGGGAGGCTTGACATTGCACAGTGATGTGTTCGCCTGGGTTTAACAAATCCCATAGGCTCCTGAAAGTTTTAGTGGATAACACCAGCTGGGTTGGACGTTTACGCAGCAATTTATCGTTGCTTTCCCACCAGGAGGAATCTCTCCCATTTGTGTACTGATTTTGACAATGATGCGTTATATGTCAAATGAAATGTAAGGTATTAAAAGATTGTCGTGCAGAATGTTTGTTTAACGGTAAGGATAACACTGCTCTCTAACACACACACACACACACACACACACACACACACACACACACACACACACACACACACACACACACACACACACACACACACACACACACACACACACACACACACACACCACACACACACACCACACACACACACACACACACACCACCACACACACACACACACACACACACAGCCTGGCTCCCTCAAACCAATAGTTAAGGAATGCCACATACATTCAGTAAGTATACCGTATTTAGCTGAGGCTGAGCCCAGACCATGTCCTTGTCTTCTGTAATGTCCTTATTTTCCTTCAAGGAATGCTCATGGATTTTTGTACACGGCATGAAAATATGTGCTGCCTCTTTCCTTGTCCAGGATGTTTGCCAAAACATCTCGACTGTGTGGCAAAAGAGAAGGGGGGGGGGGGGGGGGGGGCAATGTCCCTGAATTCTCTATAAGCAACCAATACACTCACTCAAGACTTAATCATTGAACTCAAAATGTGCACCTGGTCAATGCATGGTTGTTTCTCTGCTAATATTAAGAGATATTTTATATCTGCATGGTGTTTTGTGTGAATGGATGCATGCTGCTCGCACTGGTGAAACGGCACACATGTCACCTACATGTGAATACACACTGTTGTGTGTTTAGGCACTGCTGACGTCAGACCTCCAGGAGCCTCTGTGTGTTTTCTTCTTCCTGGTTATTTGTTTTGGCCATGGTAGCGTGCAGTGTGCAAGCACACATTGTCATATACACCAGCATACACACACACAGTTACTGCAGTCCTACTTTTTCACTTCCTGACATGTAGCCTGCATATTTCTCCTCCTCTCTCCTCCTCTACTGTCAGTTATTATGCCTTTTGACTCTTTGATTAAACACAAAAATAAAAGTATTTCCAATTTAAGAGCAAAGAGATGCATCTTATAGCACTGTTATGGCTTGTCAAGAAGAAGACAATACATATCAGCCGCGAGACAGGTTTCAATACAGTCTATGGTCTCAATGCATGCTTATTTCTAGTATCTCCCCTATTGAAGAAATGTAGGAAATGATCACAAGCGCCCCTGATGGTGAGAGTGTGTAAATGCGGCCCAGTGGTTTCCACCACCATCAGTCCCCAGCTCCAGTGCAGCCTCTCCTCCCAGACATTAACAAGCTCTCCTCACCGCAGTTTGTGCTGTTTACCCCTATGCCATTATACAAACAAATTGCGTAATGTGTTTATCTAAAACGCCCCAGACATCCTAGAAATGTTATATAAAAGTTTATATTGACAATAAAATGTAATGCTTGCAGGAATCTTAAAAAGGGCTCAATATTGTTGTCCTTGTTTATGGAAGTTTATGGAAATGTTTTGAAGGGTTCAGAAAACCCATGTGAAGGTTGTTTTAGGTTAAAAGAGCATTTGTTGGTTTCTGACGTCGTCTTGTTTTAGTTGATGCTGTTGTTGACATTCATGTTGTTATTCCAAATCCCGAAGAGCCTGGGAGACTATGGTGCCCCACCACCTCACTAATTGATCAGGTGGTCACAGAGAAAGGGTGGGCTGCCAGCCTGCCTGCCCACACGAGCTACACCCCTAAATGTCCGTCCGCCGCCCTCACCCGCAGCTCTCGAACACAAAATCTGCTTTGAGTTAACGGTTTAAAACTGTGTTTGGGTGTGTGTGAGCCACTGCATGTTCCCATCGTCCCTCTGCCTCTTCAGGACGTCTCCAAGCTCAGTTAGCTCCTCCGACTTTGGCCTTGTGGTGACGTTACCCGGCAGGCGGCACATTGCGTGTAGTTTGGTCAATTCCTATATTAGGTAGGAGTGTCTAGAGCCCCCTCCTCTCTTCCCAATTGGTCAGATGGTCCCCCCTCTGTCTTTAACGGTTTGACAGTAATCTTTGCCAAAGGCTAATAATACATCTGCTCCCTCATCTCCCACTTTATCTCTTACTGTGCTAACCTCCTCCTCTTTTAGCCACAATCCCCTATTTCACCACCCTACACATATAATGCATACATAACATGTTCTTCTCCCAAGTGACCTTAAAAAGTCTTGTTTACACTCATTGAGCCTCTGCAACTATCTTTTGGTCTGCATGTTGTGGAAATGTGTGGATATGAAATCGTCATGTTTCTGTTTATTTTCTCCAACCCACAAAGCATGAGCTAACTTGTTTTTTTCTCTGTTGGATTGACACAGGCTTTTAACATCCTGTAGAACAATGTTTTATTGGAATAGTAAAGTAAAATCATAGCTGAGTTGATGATATTAAGTCACTGATTTTGTACAAAATAGATATTTATTGTAAGGATTCAAGTTTTTCTGAAACCTTACATTTCAGATTTGTAAAACTTTCTGGTGAAACGAGTTATTCTACTTTTCCGGCATAGGCCTACTGTAAATAGGAAAGATACGAGTATTTAGGCAGTCTGTGGAGTCCAATGTAGTCTACATTTGAAGAATTTAAGTATATTGGTTTTGGGGTTTTTGGAGGTTACAGTATGTAGTAAAACTGCCTCAAGGACAGGTCGGATATACAGCTAAATGTCATAGGATCTGATGCTAACTTGTGCATTGTTCAGTTACAAACATTTTAAAACTGATGACTTGCCTTTACCCCTTCAGATAACGCTGGAAATCAGGTAGTAGGCTGTTCCAACAAGACCACAACGGTGACGATGGTGCCTGGCGTGGTGACCGTGAAGGGTGGGCACAGTCGGGGGTCGATTGACAGCAGGCTTCCGATGCACAACAAGCTGATCCAGAAAGATCAGAACAAGAAGACTCAAAGCTTCAAGTTGGAATCGGTTTCAGGGGGAGCCAACATGGACATGCACAACTTCTCCCTGGAGAACAAGAGGGAGACCGAGTATGTAAGTCACACTAAAGGCAATGAGATGTCTGTAAAGTGTTATAGTGTTGTTATACTTGTATGATAAACAGTAGAGGCTCTTAGAGACCTGCTACAACATTTAAAAAGCACACATTCAAATTTCAACATGATAGTGTTTGCCTTTTGAAAACAGAAATCAGGAACATTATTACGCAAAAACGTCCAAAAAAAAAGCGTCCTTAAAAAATCATTAGCGTTATCTTGCAATATTTTTTGCTAGCAAACTAGTTAGTTCTCATTCTTACGTTACAAAAACAATGCTTTGTGTATCATGCGCATTTACTTTGAAAAAGTTATATACATTTAAGTGTAGGTGGCAATATGATAACTGAAATAATAAAAACAACATAACGTTACCCCGGGGCAGATAATCGCAGAGGCTGACAGCAGTCCGGTGTTTTGCTAGCTAGTTAGCGTTAGCTCTCGAGCTACTATTTAGCAATATGTATCTTTTCACACATTTATAAATAATAAAGTCGGTCGTTACTTTCTTGTTTGCTAGTTAGTAAGCTCACTGACGTTAGCTTGCCGTAATTCGCAAATTCGTCCAATGCAAGCCAGCTAACTAGTGATATTGCTTGTGCAGTTGTTAGGTAGATAGCATGTTGTCTAACTTGTGGCCGACTTTTATCGACTTTCTTTTATATTTGACAAGTTTTAGTTTGTTACCTGACGTTTTGCCAGCCGCTTTTACCACTTGGCAGTAGGCCTACAGCCTAGTGGGCGTTCAGGATAGAGAGACGCCACAACTCACATGCATTGATGATAACCCAGGCACTGCACTATGTGACATTATTAATATAAAGATAAACCAGATACAATCATAATAAGAAACTGTTTTTGATGTGAAATGTGGTCAGTGCTATTATATTTCATGCACCTAGTCTTTCTATAAAGTAACCAGTAGCACTTAAATTGTCCATAAACCTATATTCACAATTGTTCAAGGCTGTCTTTAAACATTTATCCGGTACCCGTATAAACATTGTCTCAAACATATTTGATACATATAAGACATGTTTAACTTGTATTACTGTAGTAGAAAAACCACAGGTGCAACAAATTACACTAACGACCAAGGGTGCACGATACCAGGAACCTGAAATCAGTAGTTAATAAAAACTATCAATTATTCATTTGATTATTTACACCTGTTCATCTTTGGACATTGCATTTTATTTAGGTTATTGGGTCACAATTTATTTTCAAAAAGGTTTCTTGACTTAAAACTATTCCTGATCCAAAATCGATACTCAATTCAATACAGCAGGGTGCTTAATTTACTGTAGGATGTACTAATGAAGGCTGTGTGGAATGAAAGCAGAGTAAAAATGTTATAGGACTGCTTTTTTAAATATTTGATAAAGTTGTATGAACTGATTGCAATAATGTAAACACACAAATACAATCCAAAGACAAAAGGTCATGTTTAATCATGCTTAACTTCCACAAATAAACACCTAAATAAATAGTATTTCTAAATCATTGGTGACTTAAAATAAACAATAAACTAGTTCCAGTTAAAGAAAATCTTCTCTGCATCTGAAACTCACCAGATTCAAAATAAATGGGGTTTTAAAGTTGATATATGGAAGATCTTCTTGGAATATAAGAGTCACAGTTCCCCTTTTAGGACTAACCTCTGTCAATAGGCATTAAACCATATGCTATGTTGGGACAGCAGTCTGCAACATTTTCATTGCATGCCTTGGACTCCACCTGCTGATTAGCAGACCTGGTAAAGAGGGAGAACTCATCAGTAAAATTAATTTATTGGAATTACTGCTGGCTCTTCATAGCATATGGATGCATTTGGCAAGAATGCATACAGCTGTCATCCTGTGGTAGATGATTTGCGTGCACCCTTTAAAAATATACTAACAGTTAGGGGAATCTCAACAAGACCTTGCTCTGCAGACCAATTTGTTTTTAAATACTCCACAGAGTACCTTTTTAAGTTATTAACTATCATTTTTAAACAACATTTTCTAGAAATGGTAAGCCTGGACAAAACAATAGGATAATCACTGCAACCCAAAGTCTTATATATCTCAAATGTTTGTTTGAAAAAGCAGACACCTACATTATGTTCATCATATACTGTGTAAAAATGATCTTAAAGGGAGAGTTAATTGGACATTCTGATGTTCACCATGAACTGCTATAATTGCATTGTGATGGTGTAAGGATGAGTGTGTAACAGTGGCGTCCCCGGGGTGTGTTTGCCGTGTTGCTAGGGGCCGTGTCGGCGGGAGATGGAGAGCATCCTGAGCGGTCTCAAAATCAGCAACGTGCTCAACCCGAAAGGTTTCCGCATACCCAACTGTGACAGAAAGGGCTTCTACAAGAAAAAACAGGTGAGTGGCTCTCTCTGCTGTTTTATCTCCCCTTTTCACTCACACACTTCAACAAGGACACACACTACTGCTGACATGGAAGTAGACCCACCGCATGCCTGAACACTTCCAAAGAATCCTAAGCGACTCATCCCACCCACCCACATATGCACAATCCCCCTTTCTTTTCTTTTTTTGCAGCTCAGGTTGCCTTGACAGCCACATCAACACTATATTATCAGAATGGCTAATAACCATGTATTACTCTCCGGTAAATGCACTACAGCCGTCTGACTCATGCCTCACAGGAAATGAAGTCGGTCAGGTGTGTTTGTGGGTGTGTGGTGTGGGAGAGTGTGGGGGGTAGGGATGTAAGAATGCGGTCTGGGAGTGTGTGTGGCACGGTAGATGTGGCGGCAGGGGAGTGTATGTATGGCGCTTGTTTGATGGCGGTAGTTTTGGTGAGGGTGTGTAGGTGTGGGGTGCTGTTGGTGAGATAAAAAAAACAAACAGGCTGTCACTGGTTTAGTTTTTCTTGTCCGTTGTACAGCAGATTCAGGCCACCCATGGCCTGCTCATTTGTAAGACTGGAGGAAAAAGAAAACGGGAAGCTAAAATTCATTCGGAAAAGATGGGTGGCTGATGTGTTGACCTGAGGGGAGGAGGGGATCGTTGGGAAGGTGTAGAGTGGATGGGAGGTGTTGTAGCGCAGTACTTAGACTCAAGGCATGTCAAATTGATACCACTGTCCCATTTCCTGAGATTGGGAGCCTTATCGGAGGGCTTCCGCTGAGATAGAGCCCATTCTGAGAAACCAAAGAGTCACCAAATAAAATAAACCCACAAGCACCATGACTCAGAGACCAACTCGAGCCATAACACATACAAAGACACACACACAAATCATTACTCTTTTCCAGTCCTAAAAAGTTAGGCTTCATTGTTACTTTTATTAAAATCAGAGTCTTTTTCTTGTTCTTTTCCTGGATTACATCAACAAATACCTACAAGGAAAGTGTCAGTTCTGTTCTTCTAAGCGTGTGTGTGTGTGTGTGTGTGTGTGTGTGTGTGTGTGTGGTGTGTGTGTGTGTGGTGTGTGTTGTGTGTGCGTGTGTGTGTGTGTGTGTGTGTGTGTGTGTGTGTGTGTGGTGTGTTAATGTGGTGTGTGTGTGTGTTAATGTGTATGTGTGTGTGCAGCAGTGTGCCAGCCCTTGTCGCCCTTTTCTGAGAGGGTTCGGTGGGGTAGGGGTGTTGTGTTAAATCCATCCCAGGGGATGTGCCTTCACGGTGTGTTGCGGAGATTTATGACCGGAAACACAGCGAAGAGGAGACCGTGTGAACCGTTTAGGGTGACAATACTGTGAAAAGAAGGGAGCAAAGGGGGAAGGGTGGGGGAGGTTGGAGGGAGGGATGAGCGGGTGGATGGTGGGTGAAGGACTTTGCAGAGGAAAAAAGGGGCATAAGCATACACATGATACACAGGATGCCTCAGTATATTAAATTGATACCACACCCGAAATCTTTAATACTCAGGCGCTGTTGAAAGGTGGCTGGTAGGAGACGGTAGTTTCATCTTTCATGGGGACCTTTTCACCCAAATAGTACCAGGAAATAAATTGGGAACTTACCAAGTGGTTCCAGGAAGGAAGGATCAACAGGAATTAAAATGTGAACTATACATAAGTCCCTTTGTGCTTTCCTGATAACAGATCAGATAACGGTAGATAAAGGTTACGTATTTCACAGACAAAGAAGATGAAACATAGATTCATAAGTTGGAAAGCTGTTGCTCGTTTCCTACAGTCAGGAATTTGGATACATTTCTATTACTTTTGCAAAACTTACTCCACATGGTAAAATTAGCATCAGCCTTGTATTACTTTTACCTTGATGATCATACACATATACATTGGTTTTGTGTTCAGGGAGACCAGTATGTGATATTAAGTACAGCCGACTTTGAAACATTGGTTGCTGGTCCACCAGAAAGCACTAACTTCCACTACAGTACTTTTATAAGATAATAAACTAGAAACAGGTTAATCTGGTCGAAATCCAGAAAACCGCCCAGAGTTCGTAGAAGGTTTTAGGCTTCCTGGAAAAGAAAAGGCCCTATGGTCATATTCGATGAATCATGGATTCAAGTTGTGATATATTTTACCAGTAAAATAAAAGGAAGAAATTGATCATAGAAACCACATCTGCAGCATTATTTGGTAGCCGTCGCTCAGTGTGGAAATGGCTGTCTACCAATCAGGGGGTCAGAGGTTCAATCGTCTGCCCATAAGCACTTCATATACAATATTGAAGTGAATGTAAGTCGTTTTGGATAAAGGTGTCTCTCAATTGTTGTGACTATGTGCGCATTACCTGCGCATTACCTGGGTTGAATAAGAAAACTTGCCACATTTATGGCAAAAGTTGTTGCAACAACCTTTGCGTTGATGCCATTTACCACACTCAAAATCTTAGAACTTTTGACCATCTTTCTCACATTTTCTTCCAAAAATGTAAAGGTTTTCCCTTGGAAACCAAGAGCTTTGGTCCATCAAAACTCATGATTTGGTATCAAACATTTTTGACATTTAGAGATTCCTCTAGGAAATCGCATTTTCAGTCAATCAATGGCAAGCACTTTTGTTCTGGAAACCCCCACATCATTGATATAAGCCCAACGTCCTCTGAAAGCCCTCAGTCTTTGGATTGCTGTTCCAGACACTTAAGAAAAACTCAACGCAGCAGACATATTTGTTTTTCACGCCTGCTTCATCGACGGTACACGTCACATTCAATTAAATTCTATTTATTTTGGTCCCAAAGGGGCAATTTGAAAAGGCATCTAGAGCATACTGCACTAGTGGAGCCTCGCAGATGGGGGGCTGCAGCCCCCTCAGCACCCCCCCCCTTCCCACGTCCATTCGCGATGTCTCGCTGTCTCGCAGACCCCACGCAGCAACCAGGAAATGAACCCAGCTCACACTGTCCGCTCCTCGCAGCAGCGAGCTGCGCAACGTCCCGCCAACACGGCACCCAGACCCCACGCAGCATTCTCATCTGTTTGTCATTACTAGTGTCATTTTCTGGTTGCTAACAAACGCCATTGTAACACATAATCACTGATGTTCCGCTGTAACGGTGGTGGACTCATCAGAACAGAGTGGGCGAGCTGACCAATCAGAGCACACTGGGCTCACAGGGAGGGGGGGGGGGCAGGAGCTCCAACAAGCCGTTTAGGACAGAGAGTGAATACACATACTATACACAGATGCTGTATGAGAAACCAATGTGAGTTTGGAAAATTGCGCAATATAAATCTATTCTAGTAGACCTCAACAATGGAATTATGATCAGTAGAAATGGCCATGACATGGGACCTTTAAACTATTTTTCTTTTTGTATTACTATTTACTTGCACTATATTTTTCTGTTTATCTGTGTTTTGTGTTGCACTGTTGGAGAAGCCTGTGACACAAGATTTTCATCGGCATAACTACACTGTAGCTATGTTCGTATGACTAAATAAAGAACCTTGAACCTTGATGACGGACAGATGTATCAACCTTAAAGAGACACTTTTTTAAGACTAGAGGATATGTATGTACTATAAAAATGGATTAGTGGCAGAATATTGTTTTAAGAGGTCAACTATCATGACAAGCATTTACGTGTGTGTGCTTTCCAGTGTGTACGTTGCTGGTAATATGAGTGCTGTAGGAGAAGGTTGGCTGAACAGTGTGAGCCCTACCTCGGCTACAGGGAAAGTATTTTTAGCAACAGTTATATGAATTGGCCCAGTATCCCAGTTCAGGCCATGCATGCCCAACACTGACCCACTCATTACACCTCTCAAAGTCTCACACTCACTCTCACTTCTCCTCCCTCTCACGCACTGTCAGTCTCAGGCTCTTATTCATAATTTCACCCACCCATCATTGCCCCCCATTGTGGCTCGCCTACAGTCATCCACCCGTCTTTTCTTCTGCTTCCCTTCTCCATCATTCTGCCCATCCTGCCTTCTGCCCACCTGGCTTTCCCCTTCGTTGTTTGGCCAGGAATTACCCTGCAGAGGTTTGTGAATGGAACACCAGTGTCTGTGTTTTGAGAGGAAGAGTAGGAAGAGGAATTGGCAGTGGGTTAAGGATGCTAGCCAGGTGCCTGCATACCCTTTATGCCTCCTCCCTGCTGACAGTGGCAGGCCCATAAGGAGTGACTTATTGAGCGTGACTCAGAAGGATCTGTGGAAACGTACACACCGACCACAATGGCTATATAATAACTGGCCAACCTTCGGGGACCCAGACAGCTATTTTCACTCTGTCTCTCTCGCTCGCTCTGTTCCCTCCCCGGATTTCTAATCCACATCGGCTTCCTTCTCACTTGGGGATGTGGAGACGCTTTTCTTTGTTCTTTGGTTGTTACATAACATTGAGAGTAGTATGTTTCATTGTCACAATGATTTCACAGACATACTGTATGTCAGTGTATGAGTTGAGTTTTGATACCCCATCCTGAAATTCATCACTTTAATTATTGCCAGTTTATCATTATTTTCTTACGATCATGAGTCTTAGAATCAATCGATTATATTTTCCAGAAACAAGGGTCATTGTAACAAAATGTCTGTATCTGACAATGTAAAAACTATTTAGGAATATATGACTGTATTTTAGGCCCTAAAGTTTATAAATTGTCAAAGCGATGTCTTTCAAAAGTAGGGAGATATCTTATTACAATACGATTGACTTTATTGTCTGTGTAAGGAGATTTGTTCTGGACTTGGTCTACAGTTCCACAACATATCAACAAAAAAATGTATACATAGTACAGATAGAAACTATATACTCAGTTTTCACATACATGTACACCTATACACAGACAAACCTACTGACATGGCAAACATTTAAACTATACATTACATTTGTCTGTTGAGAAGCTTAATGGACATTGGCAGGAATGAGTGTTTGTAACTGTTCAGCCTGCTTTAAGGGAAACTAAATCTAATTAAATAATATTAATTGTGTGTTTTTTTTCCTCAGTTGATAAAAGTATTCAATACAAAATAATATGAGATGGTGCACATCAGCTAACATTAGAGAAGCTTTAACATGCTAATTATAACAATTGGTAGTTGATTAATGACTTTGATGTTAATCAGATTTGCCATTGAATAATTTGACTCTCATCAAGTCTCCTCTTCTTCCATTCATATTGTACCATCTGTTTTTGCAAGTCTGGTTTATATCGATTCTTTTGGCTCCTATTTGAAAGTTTGTATAGCTCCATTCTTCTAAAACAAACAAATTATTCTGGAGCTTAATTCACTAGGACTCTCAATAAACAATCTTCTTTTTTAGAAAAAGCAATATCCTGCAGCGACTCCCAATGCACTTACATACACACACGCACACAGATGCGCCCTATTTTACACAAATTCATATATATGCACCCCTACACACACACACACACACACACACACACACACACACACACACACACACACACACACACACACACACGCTGCATTTTATGAGCTTGTGTTTATCCTGTGGTCAGCCGAGGCTCTTTTTAATGTCCGTGAAGCCCAGCGGTGCTGCTATTAGCTATAAAGGCCGGCATCACAAGAGCACGCATTCATACGCACAACACACACACATACACACCCCATAAAGGTAGCATTATGAATGTGCGCTGTGGATTAAATGGGCTCTTTTAGGGACTGCAATGTGGACAACGCAGGGACAGTGTTGGGGTTGTAAAGATGAGAATATGGGGCCCAAGCCTGAGCTGACCCCTGAGCTGAGGTTCATGCTCTGTGCTTTTCAGATCAGATTGATATCCCTCCAAAAAACCTGTGTTTCCAGTATCAACTACTAACTTTGTTATGGAAGGTGCTGTGAAAAGATTTGCATCGTGTTTTCTTATGGAGGACACTAGTTTCACAGCATAAAGAAACAGTATGAAATTATCCATAGAAACATTTAAAACATCTATTGTCACTGCAGTATGATTCCTGCGTAATTGTGTTGCCAAATAAAATTGTCTGGAAAGTATGTACAAAATTCCAAAGGACGAAGTTTAAATGTAGTTACTTGATTAACGTGTAATTGTTTATCTATTGTGCAATTGGATCAATGTTGGGATTCATTGGTATCCATAAGTTAAAGGTGGGTAGGTAATTTTGGAGAAACCAGCTCGAGTGCAACTAGAATTTGAAAATACACAGCCGGAAAAAATCTGCCACTTCCTTACAGAGCCCCTCCTCCAACACACACGAACGCGCACAATGACCAATGAGGGCACGAGATAAGTTTGTGCACAGATGGGAAGGCTGACAGGCAGGTAGGCCATCCAGTTATTTTAGCCGGGCCGGCTAAAATGATGGTCGTACTTTTACAGTACTACGGCTTCCACAGATTACATTTTTTTATGGATTTTTTGTCAAAGCACTTAAGATATTCATTGCTATCGGGATGTTAAGAGCATTCCATGGAACATAACAAAAAGTATATCTCGAGCCGGTTTATTTAAGAGGCCCTGTTATGCTTTTTGGGGGTTTTCCCTTTCCTGTACTGGGTTATATAGGTTTTGGTGCATGTAAATGGTCTGCAAAGGCTAAAATCCCAAAGTGTATCTCTTAATAGGGCCCCTTTAAAAGGATACCAGTGCATAAATAATGGTTACAACAAAAAGTTCAGTCTTAAGTAGAGATGTAAAGTGAAGTGTGCCTGTGTGGTGTGGTGTGTGTGTGTGTGTGTGTGTGTGTGTGTGTGTGTGTGTGTGTGTGGTGTGTGGTGTGTGTGTGTGTGTGTTGTATTGTGTGTTGTGTTGTGTTGGTGTGTGTGTGTGTGTTGTGTGTGTGTGTGTGTGTGTAGATTGCAGATAAATGGCAGTAAAGAAAGGATTGCTTGTGAATGACTGCTAATAGTTCACAGATGAAAGAGTCAGATCGGAAATTCAAAGGTAGCCAAGCAACAGGGGAATGCGAACACTTGCTCTTCCTCTCCCTTCCGCCTCTCCTTTTGGCTTTCAAACCCTCCCATACAACACACACACACAACACACACACACACACACACACACACCACACACACCACACACACACACAACACACACACCACAGCCACCACACACACACACACACACACACACACACACACAAACACACACAAAAACACACACACCAGGCAGGACTCCATCATCATTAACCAGAGCAAAAGGAACACAATGTTAAGCTCCTCTCTGCGGTCGCGTCCACTGGGTCAGGGCTAAAATAGAAGCTGGCCGCAGACTCAGACGATGGCACCGTGCGGGGGAATGGAGGGAGGAGAGGAGAGAGAAAGAAAAACCAAGTAAGACAGAAGAGGAGGAGGAGGAAGAGAGGTAGGAAAAACTGAAAGAATCTCTCGATTGATGTTGGTGTGTGAGAACGGGGCGTGTCGGGCTGCGTACTTGCCCCCAGACTGCTGCAGTAGTTGTTGGCGAGGTATTTTAATAGGCCTCTGTCTCTATAAAGCTGCCTTTGATCATGCACTCAGGCTGCACGTGGATGTAGACTGTGCCGGAAACAGACACCTGGTCACACTCTAAAGCCTGTCTGTCTGCCTCTGTGTCATTACAATGTTGTCCGAAGGGTTTGGTCTTGGCTCTTTGAATTCCAATATCAAGAATGACTCTGAAAGTTGACTTACACAGCTTATCAAATGTGGAAGTTAACAACCTCAAAGATGTTTGGATTATTGAAAAGTATATAGCTCCCTTTCATATGAGTGTTGAGAGCTGTATCCATACATTCATTTTGTGCTCAAAGTGCACCAGATTGATGCATTTCACTTCAACATTTAAAAAAATATCTTTCCGGGGGTGCATGCCCCCGGACCCCCCTAGAGGATGTGAGGTCCACCCCCAAATAAAGCAGGTTAAAATAATTAAATTGCATACATTTTCTTTTAGTAAACACTGAAAACGGGTCCCACAGACCCAAACAGCACACAAAGGTTAAAGGAGAGCATATAATAATGTTAAAATGTGCTAAATATATACACTGCAAAAAACAAAAAAAAGAAGCTCACGACTAAGTAAAAGTAAAAGTAGCTCACGATTTGTTTTATTTTTTTAAAGTAGCTCTCATCCTAAAAAAGGTTGGTGACCCCTGCCCTAGATGCATCAGTCCCACTTCTGTGCAGTCGGTATGTGAGTTGTTAATCGCTCTGTTATTTTATTTACTCCGCGTGGAACCTCAAATTGTTTTATACATTAAACCACATTACCAGTGGTGAATTGACACATCATCGCAAATTGCGAGTCGTTGGTAAAAACAACAAAAAAGCAGTTGATTTAAGACCTTTGCAACTCAACTCATCATAGATTGACTGTGCAGTTCATGCTACAGGTGTTAAATGAGGAAACGCAGCCGTTTGTTTTGTACTTATGCAAACATTGTTGTGCTACTTCCGAGCTGGTTTGTGGTCTGATTCCTGAATCCTTCTGCCCACAGGAAGTTTCCTTAAGCAAGACACTGAACCATATTGCTCCCAATGCATGTAAACAACTAAATGTAAAGGAAGCACTATAGCCAAAGCATCTTCCAAATCAATGTAACGCAAGGATCAGACATTATTCACACAACCGCAAGGGGTATTTGAGAAAACATGTTGTAACGACGACCTGTCTAGATACTGATTTAACTCCAAAAACTCCCCTAACTCAAGGCAGCTATTGGTTTGTCTTAATTTCTGTACGTTATGAAAATGAAAGGCACCCAATCAACTAGCTTGAACTGATCCATCGCATTGACCAATAAGTCTGCATTAGTTCTGGTCAGTGTTAGAAAGTTATTGCATGGTAATGCATATTATGTTAAGATCCCTCCACTGCTTTACCTCACAGCAATTATGTAACGTGGACAAAGGGCAGAGTAGTGTGAGCATTCAGAACAACTCAAGCCAGTTTCAAGAGTCTGCTAATTGATTGTCAAACAGAAATGAATGGCTGCTTGTTAGGGCAAGTGGTTTTTAGTACATTGGCTTGAATGGGTCCTTTATACCTCAAAGTAAGCACTTAAACCCCATAGCCATTGTTGCGATTGAAATGCAGTGCTGTTGTTTACAGAGCCAAACAAACAGTATATACTGTATAAACACTTGGACTGCCCCCTGTGGGACATGTGATATTACTGCACACTTGTATGTGCTCCTGGGGGGTATGTATACATACAGTAGATACAACTGTTGTTTGTGTGCGCCGACATGTTTGCTGATGTGTGTTTATGCGTGCACATGCACCCGCGCTCGTGCACGTGCAGCCAATAATCAGCACCAGATGATGTTGAGTGTCTGCCAGTTTCCCAGAATAGCAGCGATGGTTTTCTTGCAGCCGTCCGACTGGCCTTGGCAAATATTTTAGCAACTCCTTGTTTACCTTCACACTCTTTCACTCTCACTCACTGAGTGCGTTCCTCATTGCCCCGTGCCGCTCTATCGAAAAGAATCTGCTTTTTCATCGTTTACCCCCACTGGTCAGAAGCACATGGGCCTGATAAATAAACAACTCACAGAGGGGACAAAGTTGCCCCACGTGGACGCCTAGCAGAGGCTCTATCACTTCATATCTTGATATATGTATTACCATATTTTACATTATGAGCAGCTGCATCACCTGGACTTTATAGTTCCTGCACATAAAAGCTGGGAGGCAGCTCCAGACAGCAGGGCATTCCTCACCATGATCGATGAGATCTCTACTTATTAAAGTTCTGCTGAGGCACAACTTGGCCCCTTGACAAGCATCCAAAACCTTAACAGCCAACACAGAGAGAGATAGAGTCTTATTATAGTAGCCACGTTGATAAAGCTGTGTCAGGGTAATTCCTCACCTTTGAAACGCTAATCTGTTTTCACAATGTGTCTCAAAGTGATAAGTCCTCTTCTTCTTGCCAGTTCTTTCTCTCCCTGCACTCTCAAAACTAAAGATCAAAGTAATGTTTGTCCATGCCGGTGCCAGCTGTGTGTGCAAACCTTCTTGTTGAAGGCTGCACACGAGTAAAAGCAAACAAGAAGCGCTAATTCTTCTCCCTCCTCTTTATTTTGCAGTGCCGTCCATCCAAAGGCAGGAGGCGGGGCTACTGCTGGTGCGTGGACAAATACGGGCAGCCTCTTCCTGGCTACGATGGCAGGGAGCGGGGCGAGACGCAGTGCTACAACCTGGAGAGCAAGTGAGAGGACGGAGGGACGACGAGTGGACGACGAGAGAAAGACAGAGAACAAGCAGGGGGGGGGGGGAGAAAGAGCCTAGTTTGCTCTTGCATGTAGTTTTATGTAAACATTTGGAAGGGGGCTCTGGACCTTTTTTTGATTTTAGGTCCCATTTCTGTCAGAGAGTTCGGGGGAGGGGGAAAGGGTGGAGCACAAGCCTTCTGTCCATCACAGCTATCTGTCCTGTGCTTTTTAAGGAACCTTCATTTTTTTCTCTAAAGCAAAAAAGCTGAGAGAGTAGGGGGAGAAAGAGAGAATCCTACCATCTGCACTATTCTTTTAGAGAGAGAGGAAGGAGGGACTTTTCCACTCACTTTAAAGAGGACTTGTTTGTGACCCAAAAAAAAAAGAATTGACAAACTATTGTGTGTCTGTGAGCGTGAGTCAGTGTGTGTCTTAATGTGTGAGCACCTGCATAACATACGTGTGCACAGCTGCATGTCTGTGGCGTGTGAGTATGCTCGTTCCCAAAAGTGTTTTATTTCTGTAAATACCGTATGTCACTACGATCCGTCTCGAGATCCTAGCCCCCAATGCTCCATTATACACTGCAGAAGGAAAAAAAACGCTCTCTGGCTCAGGGTCCATTTTGAAGTGAAGGATTATGGGATGGGAGGGCTTTGGCTTCTTATCTAGCAGCGAGGGCCCTTCTTGTTGCCTTTGACTTGCCCTGCTATTGGGAAGAGAATACAGGCAAACCATGCAGTTACAGTGCCTTGCAAACTGACCTTCCCATGCCTCCCCTCCCCTTCACCCTGTAGTCCTCCAATAAAGGAACACTTCACTGAACATCTACCTTTTGAGTATCAAATACTCCTTCACCACAGGATAACAGCAGATTGTATGGATGATCCTATATGAAGAAATCAGTAGAAAGAATCTGGAACATACTGAGGGATCCCATCAACAAGTGGATTAAGATGCAAAATGTGCCAAAATATAAGCCCGGTTACAGACATCTCTGATATTCTTTTGGTTAGATTCCCAGATAAGGTCTGTGGCCTACAAATACACGAGATCACTCGAGTATTTAAAACTAAAAGGATAGATTGTTGGTGAAGTGTTCACATGCCGCCCTGCAGGGATCAGTCTCATGTCTCTTTCCCATTGTTCCTCTAACCTTGTGTCCCGTGTTCTTCCTCGTCCTTGTCCCGTGTCCATCATTCAGCTACGGTGCTGAGTTCCTCCCATCATAGATGTCTTTACCCCCATATAAAACATTGTCCTTGTCTGTGTGCCTGATCCCTTCTCCAACCCCACTATCCCGAGCTGTTAGTCCCCACTCCATCCCCCTGCCCCGCCTCTTCCTGTCAGTGGTGCATCCTGGTGTAGTCTTGTTTAAACGGGGCGAGCCCGGTGTGACCAGCCCGCCCCCCGCAGGTGCCAGCTGCCCCTATGCTTCAAGCACAAGCACTTAAAGCACTTTAGCTGTGCCGCTACTCGTCAATGCATGCAGTTAAAGACAATTGGACCTATCTGCATCTGCATACCTTTCCTTCGAGGTAATGTCAGATGAATAAGTGTGATACTGTAAGAAAACAATAATAACCCAGGGAGGAAGGGGGGGGGGAATAAGAAAAAAAAAGCTACACCAGGACTTCTGACAACAGAGTTTTTTCCATTCAATGCAACTATTTTTTTTTGTTGTTGTTGTTTTTGTTTCTTTGGGGAAAAAAAAACATGCTTGTATGATCGTATGCCAACAAATCTCCACAAGGTGGACACAGCACCAAATATGCATTCACACAAGTGGTAGGGGGTCTGAGGGAGGAGGCAGGGTCCTCCCCGAGGAGCTTCCTGCATGATGCTCTCCCACATCCTGTGTAAAGACTTGAAAAGTGGAGAGAGTGCCGACAAAGAATGCTCGCCCAGTAGCTTGGTAGCATTACATCGGCCGTACACCTCCTTTAATAGAGCGCAGCAACTTAACAACCAACTGTTGGGGCTATATCCCACCTCTTCAAAGACTTGATGTAGGGGAGGAACATACATACAAATATGTTTAAGCTATTCCCTCCCTAATATTTGTAAGTCTGTCTTTTTATATATTATTATTATTATTATTTCTTGGCCAGCTAATGTGTCTGACTAGACATCATGTACAGTACTTAAAAATACAAATTATTTATCTAAGAAAGAATTATAAGCTGATCCAAACTAGGTTTTCTTATGAACAATTCAGTGACTCACCGATTGCACAGCAAAGTCTATTTGATTCAGTGTATTTTGGGGAATATAATCACTAATGAATGTTTTATTTTGTAATGAACCGTTTTTCCTTCTGTTGCTCAGCAGGGTCATTTGTAAGCTCTGTGCCCAGCAGGCGAGTTTCAGCCACAGGCAGAATCTGTTCAGGCACTCAGGTCTCTGGTCATCTTAGTTCACGGCTTCTTTAGGCCAGTGAACCTCTCACCTCTCCGTCAGTCACTTCTCTCCATGCACACCCAGCCATCCCGCCTCAGTCTGTCAGAGCCAGGCTCACACTTCTGTAACGTCACTTTCTTTATAATCATTTATTTTCTCCCTGCTGGTCACGTTAAGAATCTCTCTGTTCACGGGTAAATGTAATTTTTTTTGTTTTTCATTTCAAGTTTATCCTTCAAAGAGTTTTTTTTATTCAAGCTTTTCATGATACTAAACTAGAAATCACACAGCTATTGTTTTCTGAGAAAGAAAATGATTTTGATTCAGATATAATTTGTATTTAATGTCTTTTTTTAAATAAAAAGTGAACACATTTTAAGATGCCGTCTCAGATGTTTGTTTTTGTCCTTGCATGACTTGTTTAATCTCTAAAAGGGTCGATCATCAGAACTCAAATGTGCTCCTGTTGAAGTCCTTGAATGCAATCAGTCTTGGAATGTGTCAATAAGGATAAAGCAGAGGTTCAATTTGTAAAAAATAAAAATAAATCTGGTGGTGCCATGCAGGCTGGCAGTGGGAACGAGAGGTTGAGACGAATTCCTGTGCCCGACCAAGGCAAACAGAGAGCGGGTCAAAAGGCAGCGCGGTGCTGCATGTCCCCACGAACTGCCTAAAGTTAGACAAAGACCTCCACTTTAGATCCCTGTGATAACACTACACAAAAACACACCCAATATAGAAAGATGTGGTGCATGGGTGCATCTGAACGCAGACTTTCATAATCATGTCCTGATGGAACTATTGTGATGTTTATGTTTTTGCCACTTATGGATGTTTGTGCAACCTGCCTGAGGTGAAAGAGAGGCCAGAGAGCACATAGCTGAGGTTAATGTTTTTATTAAATATATCACCTTTTTTTCTTCTTACATTACATCTCAATTACAAAAGTGTACATACACCTGTGTGAGCAGTTAGTCACTTTGGAATAGACTCACATAAACAATAATTATCTCTCCAACAGCAGCATGTAGGTCGAGCGGACGCGCTCTTTGTGGTCATGTGTTCTTGGTCAGAGAGAACAGCGACATGAAAAGTAAAATAGCAAGTCTTTTTTTGACATATACATCAACACAACTGACAGCAGACACATAAATATTGGAGGTAGGTTAATGTAGAAATACCCGTGTGAGAGGCGGCGCATGGGTGGCACCGCCTGTCGTGCTAACTGTAACCCCATGGAACCATGGGAAATGTTTTCTGAGTACTGTTTAAGGACTGAGAGTTTTGCATTCACTTACAAGAGCTGATCGTGTGTCACATAAGAAAATAAAAAACACAATAATAACAACAAAAAAGTCCATAACAATGGCAACAATGTGAAAATGAATCATAAAAACAACATTTAGAAATACTTCTAAATGACTTTTGGTCACTCAGTGCTTTTGTTCTTGCTTGGTTTGTCACAAACCAAACTTCCAGACAACTCCTTTAAGGGTAGAGCGAGCTCAACTCAGCAGTGGAGTTCCTCAGGGACAAGATACATATATACACTTTATACACCCATAAAAATAATAATATAATAATAACAATAAGGCAAGAAAAATGATATAAATACTCATAAAATAATTACAAATAACAAATGAAATAATGTTGAAATAAATAAGGCTAAAGAGTAGAAGTAAATGCAACAATATTAAAATCTTTCAGAAAACAAAAATAGATTTTCTTTTTCTCTTTTGGACGGGTGTTTGAAGAGGAGGGAGGGGGAGGGGGTTTTGGGTGGCTTGGACCCAGAAACCCCACAATGACAGTGTACCTGAATTAAACACCACCATGGACAGGATCAATAAATAAACAGCTATCAAAAAAATAGAAAGAAAATCAGTGGCTTGCTTCTTCTTTTTTGTTTGTGAGATCTTCATCAGAGGGTGATCTCTTTAAGGGCACTCGGCTTCTGCAGGCAGGTCGGTGGAACCTAAAATCTTCTTTCCGTTCCAGGAGCTCACACACCAGCATCGACCCCTCTGTCCGTCAAGAGAGGATTCACACTGCAGGAGAAACACAAAATCATTTTTTAATTCAACTGCCCATGTTTCACACACATGTACAGTCATGCAACTGGGTGACATCACACTCCAACAAAACACACATTGTGGAGGTGCCAAACAAATCCCTACCTGCATCACACACACATTTTTTAAACTGTGGTTGACATAATATTGGCTCACATGCAACTTAGTGCTGTCATGGAGTCATACACACACTCAGAGCACATTTTGCTGAATGTACCAACCTGTTTGGGTTTGTAGAGCCCGTGTTTGTCACAGTTGGGGAGGTAGAATCTGGTTAATTTGTCTCCTAACTTCTGCTGGGATTTGGCAATTTTATCCAAGGCTCTCTGCAGCTCAACATGACAGGGCCCCTGTGGAGATGACACAGGCAAGGGAAGGGTTAACTGAGTGCCAACATAGAAATAATACTGCTTTATTATCAGCAAGCACGTGGGCTGACATCAATATAAAACTTGTAATAACATGCACCCTCCCCCTCTCTCTCTACACCATCTCCTCAAATAGCACACGAGCTCCCCCTTGTGGTGCACGAGTCATTTCCCCCCTTTAAACCTCCCAAAAAACTTTTAGCAACATATTGCACTCAGGGGAATCTCACATAATTCACACAATGGTACTGGTGCAGGGTTCTGGCTCTCACCTGTTCCACCAGTTTCTTGCGGATGGCTACGAGTTTGGCTTTCATGCTCTCCTGAGCGTCGGCAGCAACCCTCGGGTCGAAGGGCTTACTGTGGCCGGGGAGGTAGTGGCTGGAGCCGGGGTCCGAGACGATGGCTGCGTTGTCCATCTCTGCCTCTGGCTCTCCCTGATCTGAGGAAGAAAATAGAATAAATTAAGCGGCACTGACTGGATGTAACTGTTATCAGACTTTGGGGATTGTGAGAATGAGGATTTTGATGTGGTGCTGGATAGGCCTACCTTGTGTCTGGGGCTCGGGGATCGGCTCCTGCTCAGTGCTCTCCGTACACACGGCTTGTCCCCGGGTGAGGGAGTGCAGCGGCCGGGGGTCGCCGGGTCTCGGGGTGCACCTCAGTCCGGAGCCGCACGGCGCCGTGTAGATCCCGCACAGCTCCTCAGCCTTCAGGGCGCAGGCGAGGCAGCATCCACAGCCGGGTTCCCGCAACACCTCGGCGCATCCGGGCGCCACCGCTGGACACTGGATCAGCTTCTCCGGAGAACACGGGGCGCATCGGATCGGCTCTGGCCCCACCACCGGGGACCCCAGCGTCCCTGTGGCCAGCACGGAGCACAGCGCTGCCACCACGACGTGCTTCAAATATAATCCACCCATGGTCAACACAGTGAGCTGGATATTAAATATAGAATATAAAAATGTAGAGCAAGGTAGAGAGGTTGAATCAAAGGTAAAGAAGCCGGATTCCCACGGTTCTTGCTCAGTTGCGTCTTGCGTTTGATTTTGGGAAAATGTCTAACTGTGCGTTGCGCGCAGCCGTATTTATAGCCGGGTGAGTGTTTGACGCATCCGCGTTATGAATGATTTCTGAAAAGAAGGTGTGATGATACGATGGGCTGTGATTGGCCCGCCTATGTCCGTTTGTGCAGCTCATTTGAATACAACACTCACGTCAATATTTATTTTGGAATAGGCAGTGCTTGCACGTATCGCAGGCGAGTGACGACACCACTGTTTGATGTTGCAGTCAAGGACCCCCTTTTCTCACCCGGGTGATACCCCAAACTACTTTACCCCTCTCTGCCAGTTTACAGTAACAACTCAGCAGGCACTTTCTTTCTGTTTGTTTTCAGCAGTGGCAACGGGAATACGTGCACACAGTTTCACTCGGGGGTTTATTCGATAACAGAGGTGAAGCAGGTCCTTGTTTTCCCTGCGGACACAAACGAGCTCCTCTCTTTAGGAACAACGTTATCCATTCATGGCGGGTTTGTTCTGCCCGAACTTCTTACACAACTTTGGGGAAAACAAGTAATGAGCGCAAATTACGCACACCCACGCTGAGAGCCCGCTGAGAGCGCCCTCTAAATGCATTCGTGCATTACAGAGGGAATTATGAAACCAACTTTCTAAGAAAAAACTGCATAAATGAGGGTCGCGACTCACTAGGGACTCTGTGGTAGGCCTATGTGACCCCTCTCTGTCCCACGCGTGCGCGCTCGGTCAGAAGCCGGCTTTGGACTCAGTCCAGGAGATGTCCCGTTGTAATTACCCGTTTCCTGGGATAATAATAGACCAGAGCTATGAATGGGGGCTGCGCTGACATGACCACAGACACGTCCCTATGCCTGGCCACTCTCTGGGGGCTTTAATGGTCCCCCCACGCGGGACAACATGCACGTTTTTATGGCCTGCTGAAAATCATTTGGTGTCCTGATACTCCTGACCCTATCCCTTCGTTCACACAATGACGCAAAACAGAAAGAAACTCTAATATGAAAGCAAACTCCACATTCTATTTTCACTTTTTCGTTAATTAGAGCCTTTTTTTAAAGATACTGGTGCGATCGGCTCCATGCAATTGCTTTATAGTATTGCATCATCTGTCAACTGGTGTTAACAGTCACTCTCACGTGATGCCCATGATTTGTATTCTTCAAAGCCCCGGGCTAAATAAAGCCTATAGTGTAATCTAATGTGGCGTGAGAGCATTTTCTAGTCCCACTGCCCCCCCCCCATAACACATTTGCATCTGTTTGTTAGGGTGAATTCAGTCCAATAACACAGTATCAATTATTAGACCTTATACTCAAGTACATTTGGCTAGAGTTCTGCAACTTTGTGCTTTTATTTCACCATGAATCATAGGAAAACATTGTATTATTTAGTGTGGATAGTGCTTTAAATGTTCAAAATAAATCAAGCCTAAGATGTGTTTCCCCTATACTTTATTTAGTCTTTCAACAGATATGATTTCTGTTGTTTTTTTTTTACATTTTATTATATCTTGGGAACAACAGACTAAATAAAGTATGATAAGTAAGTGTCAGACACCACAAGGAATACAATCTAGTGATTGTATGACCTCATACAAAGTTCAATATCAAAACACAGTATGTAAAATAATATTTCATATGGAAGACATTTTTACAGATTAACAGATTTTCAACTCACCAGAAAAAATGTTTTCCCCCTAAGCATGTAGGTACAAATGGGTTAGTGAAATGTGATATATTTTTATAGATTTGACAACTAACAATGTTTAAATTAGTTAATAAGTATAGCTGAGTGGGTATATGTAAATGTGTGTGAATGTACATTTGTGAAATTATTTCTCTGTTTGTTCAACCCATGACAAAATATGAACTGTGTGAGTCATTGCTTTATTATCAGCATTAATTTAACTCTAAATATATTACTGGTCATTTTTTTCTTTTCTTTCATTCATTTCTTTGAGTTATTTTACGTCTTTTCTTGTTTCTTTGTTGTGATTTATCTATACTCTATGAACAAATATAAGTTTAAAGTCCGGGCAATGTGCCTCTGCCAATAAGCCAATAAATAAAAAGTATTCGAAAAAGATTAGTTTAAATTAAGTCCACCTCTATCAAAAATAACATTCAAATGTTGCTAACATGTTAATGCATCAATCATAATAATAAAACAATATAGTATTATAAATCATACTGCATAATTATTGTTTTTATACCTTTAGTACCTTAAGTCTGTGGTAAAACTAATGTTTGGCAGTACCTTAAACATGTCTGCATAATGAGTACTTTTACTTACTACTACTAGCAAATAACAAACTTTCAGGTCAATGTATAGTGTTATGACTTTCTTTAAAGCTTTATTTAATTACGGTGGCCCTGAAGTGCAAGTCAAAACAGCATTTCAGGAAACACCACAGCATTTCAGAAAACACTACAGTATTTCAGGAAACACCACAGCATTTCACAAAATACTACAGCATTTTAGAAAACGCTACAGCATTTCACCAAACACCACAGCATTTCACAAAACACTACAGCATTTCAGAAAACGCCACAGCATTTCAGAAAACACCACAGCATTTGACAAAACGCCACAGCATTTGACAAAACGCCACAGCATTTGACAAAACACCACAGCATTTGACAAAACGCCACAGCATTTCAACCTATACGGAAAGGGTATTCCTTTAGGGAGAACACTTTTGGTGATTGGACAGAGCCAGCCAGAGAAGCACTGCTGTGATTGGTTGTTTTTGCTGCCAGTCAAGAAATGACGCTTCGTGATTGGTCAGCACCCGACAGCGCAACATGTCCCGAAACATCAGCCGTTAGCTGTTAGCACACAGAGCTCACAGCTCCTCATATCTGTTCAGAAACTGGACAAAAGTTAAACATGAACAAACCACAGACTGTCTATGTCATGGTGAATACAGTCGCTGCTTTATTTATGTCTGTATGCCGTTGTTGTGAGTTTGGACGGAGCAGCTACAGTTAGTTAGTTTAGCCTGATCGATCCGATCTCCATTCAGAAAACACGCCTTTCAAAAGGTTTTTCGCCTGCCGTCTTGTCTGCAGACTTGGCACAGCATTAATTCATGGTTTTTACTAACCGGTATCAGTATGTTGTTACTTCGCCATCATTTTGAAACCTGTATTACAATTAAATCACGGTAAAATATGTTCATTTTGTTGTAGTCCATAGTATTTACATGGATATAAGCCCCGAATATTCGCATCGCTCTAATCGCTCGAGTTTCAGGTTTCACCGCGGCTATCAGCTGTGTTTACTCCTGTCATTCAAACAAGACACGCTGGAGAGGGGGCGGGGCTTATATCCATGCAAATACTCACCCTACCCTAACCCTAACCCTACTACAACAAAATGAACATATTTTACCGTGATTTAATTGTAATACACGTTTCAAAATGATGCCGAAGTAACTACATACTGATACCGGTTAATAAAAACCATGAATTAATGCTGTGACAAGTCTGCAGACAAGACGGCAGGCGAAAAACCTTTTAAAATGCGTGTTTTCTGAATGGAGATCGGATCGATCAGGATAAACCAACCTGTAGCTGCTTCGTCCAAACTCACAACAACGGCATACCGACATAAATAAAGCAGTGACTGTATTCACCATGACATAGACAGTCTGTGGTTTGTTCATGTTTAATTTTGGTCCCATTTCTGAACAGATATGAGGAGCTGTGAGCTCTGTGTGCTAACAGCTAACGGCTGATGTTTCGGGACATGTTGCGCTGTCGGGTGCTGACCAATCACGAAGCGTCATTTCTTGACTGGCAGCAAAAACAACCAATCACAGCAGTGCTTCTCTGGCTGGCTCTGTCCAATCACAAACAAGAAGTGTTCTCCCTAAAGGCCCTGACACACCAGGCAGTCACCAGAGAACTCGCCGACACCCGACACCGACAGTTCCATCGACGAGTTCTCCTGCGTATTGGCCGTGTGTCGCACTGGAAATCACCGCAAAGACTTCAGCCGAGCACGTACGAACTGCGCATGCGTGAGTGGCAATAACTCTCCTTACCAGCAGGCGGCGGTAGTGTGTATTCGTCATTCAAAATAGGCAACAACCGGAAGACAGAGAAGAAGAACAGACTGATATAAACAAACAAATAGCATGTGCGTTCCATTTTCACTCTCGTCCATCGAAAACATGTTTTAGAATATAAAAATACATGAATGATGAAATGAGCACATAAAGTGCAGACATACTATAAAATCACAGTTAATAGACCTGCATCTGATGATCGCAGTGTTCTGGCGGGTGTGTAGTTTATTGAGTCAGCAATGTAATAATGGCCACTTCTTGCTAAATTTACGATGAGATGAAAAACCGGACTTGACCAAACAAATCACGGAGCTCTCAGCAGAGGACAGCCGGGGACGCTCCCGCCGATATCAGAGATGTCCCTGCTATGTGTGGGAGGTAAGAGAGGACATTTAAGGGCTATGTTTGATGTCTTTAAGTATTACCTGCTGGTGTTTAGCTGCTGTCTTGTGCCTTAAATCGTTTGTTTACGTCCCTCACTTCCGTTTCGCTTCTCATTTGCTAGCTGAACAGCTGATCAGAGTGGTTTCTTGGCCCGATAGCTTGTGTCCGACACCCGGCCGATTCAACATGTTGACCGTGAAAGGCCAAATAAGGCGTGTCACGGCCGAGGGTTCGGGACACACCAAATTGACTTTGGGCGACAAGGAACCCGTTGTCGCCAAACAACGCAAGACGGCCGATATCGGCCTGGTGTGTACCCTTTCCGTATAAGTTGAAATGCTGTGGTGTTTTGTGAAATGCTGTGGTGTTTTGTGAAATGCTGTATCGTTTTGTGAAATGCTGTGGTGTTTTCTGAAATTCTGTGGCGTTTTCTAAAATGCTGTGGTGTTTTGTGAAATTCTGTGGTGTTTCCTGAAATGCTGTAGCTTTTTTGAAATGCTGTAGTGTTTCCTGAAATGCTGTTTTGACTTGCACTTCAGGGCCACCGTATTTAATATAACAAAAGACAAACTTTGTCCATGAATCATTTATCAGTTTCTCTTAAGGGAACTATAATTTCCACCACATATACTAGAAAGTGAAATGTAGTGTACAGTAGAAGTATAGATGCATGAAATAAAAATGCCCTTTAGTACTTAAACTAATTAATGTACTGTTACATTATGGCATATGCACATTGGGTGCTAATTACTACACACATACTTTTGATGATACTTGTAGACTTTCAGTTAGGTAGGATTGTGATAGTATGTATACCTGCTTTTTTAATACTTAAGTAAAAAATATGTTGACTTCTTCTACCACTGGTTTAAAGGGCTAAAGATCAATAGAAAACCTGTCTGTTGTAAAAGAAAAAAGTCTGTGGAAATAATGTGGAAGATGAGGTTGTTGCCTAGCGTTAGCACGTGTTCTGAAATCAACCCGGTATTACGGCAAGACGTGAACATGTGACGATCTACCATGCTGGGAGACGTGAATATGTCACGGTTTTGTCCCTTCAAACGTGACAGTTACACGGTATTGTTAACATGGCCCAACCAGTGGAGAAATACCCGGAAGTGCCAAGCAAATGGTCTACCGCGCCTATTGGTCGGTTTTTATTGTCAAAATTAGATGTTTTTAATTTATTTTGTAATCGTCACGGGATGTGTGTAATGTGGTGATTGACATTATTCACCCACGGATCTATGGGTTGGGGGTATTGTTCCGCACGGACATTTTAGTTAACCGGACTTACTGTTGATGTTAAATCCGAAAAAAAATAAATAAATAATACTTTATTCCGAGTTTGCTTGCTTTTCTCTTTGGAGGTCATCACATAACGGCATTGTAATACACGGTTCGGCTGCATTAAATATTACATATCTGCCGTAGTTCTTTATTTATAGAGCCCTGATGAGAAGACTTCTGGACAAACAGGAAGCACTGCCGCCAAAACTGAAAACGTGACGCGGATCATAAATATATCAGCAATTAAACAACATCTTACATTTATTTTCACACAATACGTCTCCTTGCAGTATCAATACTAATTCGTCTGACTTTTATATTTGATCCAATTGGTAGATAGGCTGTATTTACACCATAACGGTGCACAGCTGATAGAAAGGCACATCTAGTGGTTAAAGCACGTTATTGAATTTTATTATTTTATTATTTTTCACAAAAATGAAACCATCAATAGCAGAAACAGAATTAACTGTCATTAGTAAACCACCCAAAAAAAAGATCATAAGTGGTTTTGTTTTATATATATTTTAAGGATAATAATAGCAATGTAACTTTACTATTTGAAAAACATACAGAAAAAACTAATTCACTGCCCTTAATAAAGTATTTAAATATACATTTCAGGTGTGCTGTTTTGTTTAGATCATTGACATCTGGAGCTCTTTTAATATCCTTTTTGATTATTGTTACACCAGGTCTTGTCAAAACCTTTATTCCATATTCAATATCCATTACTAAACAAAACAGCAATTCTACTCCACTACAATTCAGAGGTTAACCTGGTATTTTTTTCTCCACTACATTTATTTTAGTTACTTTTAGCTATCAAATATCTCTCCTGATTGTTGGCACTTGACAATCACCTTTCCCTGAATTTTACTCAGGTGTAACTAAAGCCTGATTTAAGGGTTGTTTATATTTCACATCATTAATCAGAATCTGCAAAGTAACTAAAATAAATGTAGTGGAGTAAAAAATACCAGGTTAACCTCTGAATTGTAGTGGAGTAGAATTGCTGTTTTGTTTAGTAATGGATATTGAATATGGAATAAAGGTTTTGACAAGACCTGGTGTAACAATAATCAAAAAGGATATTAAAAGAGCTCCAGATGTCAATGATCTAAACAAAACAGCACACCTGAAATGTATATTTTAAATACTTTATTAAGGGCAGTGAATTAGTTTTTTCTGTATGTTTTTCAAATAGTAAAGTTACATTGCTATTATTATCCTTAAAATATATATAAAACAAAACCACTTATGATCTTTTTTTTGGGTGGTTTACTAATGACAGTTAATTCTGTTTCTGCTATTGATGGTTTCATTTTTGTGAAAAATAATAAAATAATAAAATTCAATAACGTGCTTTAACCACTAGATGTGCCTTTCTATCAGCTGTGCACCGTTATGGTGTAAATACAGCCTATCTACCAATTGGATCAAATATAAAAGTCAGCCGAATTAGTATTGATACTGCAAGGAGACGTATTGTGTGAAAATAAATGTAAGATGTTGTTTAATTGCTGATATATTTATGATCCGCGTCACGTTTTCAGTTTTGGCGGCAGTGCTTCCTGTTTGTCCAGAAGTCTTCTCATCAGGGCTCTATAAATACAGAACTACGGCAGATATGTAATATTTAATGTAGCCGAACCGTGTATTACAATGCCGTTATGTGATGACCTCCAAAGAGAAAAGCAAGCAAACTCGGAATAAAGTATTATATATTATTATTTTTTTTTTTTATTCGGATTTAACATCAACAGTAAGTCCGGTTAACTAAAATGTCCGTGCGGAACAATACCCCCAACCCATAGATCCGTGGGTGAATAATGTCAATCACCACATTACACACATCCCTTCACATTTACATTTGAATTTACATTAAAGTATTTCGTGAGGCCTTCTAAAATGTTTTTAAATATAATTAGGGTTGTAGTTGAAGAGTTTGTAAATTGCGTTGCCTGGCAACGCAATCGCACAACGTCACGTCCGTTAATTCCACATCCACACCAATCTATAGAGTGGCGAAGTCCCTCCCCTTCCGGTGGACCTCCATGGGACCTTATTTCGGAAAAATTATGTATTGAAGTCAATGGAGAGAGAAAGATTATCTTTCGATCCCGTTTGAATTGTGCCACGAATTACACATATGATGTTTGTCAATTTAAAATATAATTTTGCAAGTCAAAAAAAATAAAATGTGTCGTAAAACTGTGAAGTAACACATTTGTTTGTGTGAAACGCTCAATGAACTACATCTCTGGTCAACAACACACGTCACCAAGATGGCCGTCACTACTGTCTTGTCAACAAAACGATTGACTACCCTCACTATCACCACAATGAAACACGTCCAGAAGAATGTCATGCAAAGCTGCCTGCCTGCCTTCCTTTGATTCTCTCTGAACTGCCTGGTCTTTTTAATTTCAACCATTTGTGCAGATAGCATGAAGTAGAAAAGATCGCCGATCGTCGATGCTAGCGTTAGCGTTAGCATTTCTCCCCCGGGCTTGAATTGTGTATTATAGAATGATCACACCGGTGACAGTACTCTTCAAAGGGTTCACGAAATATGACTACTACTCTTACTGTTTAACATTTTGGGTTACTTAATGTTACTTCATGTTAAGGCTAATAAAAATGACAAGGCTGTAATGCTAACTAACGTGCTAGCTACTAGCTAGGTAGCTAACTTGATCAAGCCACTCCTGGTCCTTTCATCAGACGGGAAGCAAAAGAACGAGCAAGACCCATTGCTGGTATGATAACAACCTGGTACTAAGCACACAGGCATCTTGTTAAAGTTATCTTATCTTAGCCAGCGCCATATAGATAGATTCTATCTATATGGCGCTGATCTTAGCTATCTCTTAGTGGAGGAAAACAATTGTGACATCACTTACGCGACTCTGGGATTTGTAGTCTTTCTAGTTGCGTATTTTTCATAGTCTTATATTTCAACAGTTTTACGACAAACTGTGACTTTTTTGACATGGAAATTATTTTTTAAGATTGACAAACATCATATGTGTAATTCATGGCACAATTCAAACGGGATCGAAAGATAAGTTTTCTCTCTCCATTGACTTCAATACATTATTTTTCCGAAATAAGGTCCCATGGACCGGAAGTAGATGGGCGTGACTTCGCCACTCTATGATCCACACACATGGATTAACATCGATTTAATACATTAATGTAGCCTTTGTTTCTGCTAAAAGAGGTGTCGACCAGCTAGGGCAACAAGAAAATCGGCGAAATCGAGTGTGACGATTAAAAAATAAATTAAAAACATCTAATTTTGACAATAAAAACCGACCAATAGGCGCGGTAGACCATTTGCTTGGCACTTCCGGGTATTTCTCCACTGGTTGGGCCATGTTAACAATACCGTGTAACTGTCACGTTTGAAGGGACGAAACCGTGACATATTCACGTCTCCCAGCATGGTAGATCGTCACATGTTCACGTCTTGCCGTGATACCGGGTTGTCTGAAATACCTGACATTCCATCACAGGTGTGCCTTTATGGCTTTACCATTCCATCAAAGGGGAATATTTTATACAAGTTGTCCCCAAAATTGTCTGTCTGTGCAACATGTACTGAGCCAATCAGCGAAACATCTTAGGTCGAAGAGTTTTTTATTAATCCCATCTATTTATAATACTTGTGATGAATGCACATGTGCAGCCAATACAGCATGTCCAACAGGATATCCCCATGTTTGTTTTTTCTCACTCTCACTGAACAGGAAGTCCACAATGGCCTCATTCTCATCGTGAAAAAAAACCTACTTGACAGCGGAAGGAAGAGGTACTTCTATTACACTTACAAGTAAATACTCCATTACATTTCAGAAATCAATGTTAATATTGTACATTTTGCCGCCTTTTCTTAAATTGGTTTTTGTACCGTAGTATAAAACGTTAATATGACAATGGTGAAGGAAGTATTTGGATCCCTAAACTTGGGTACAATTTGAATAATTCTATTATTTTATTTAAAATTCAGAGTACAAGGCTGTATTCAAAATATTTATTTTAACGTACAATGTGAAAGAGACTGCAAGATTTAAATAAATATTTCAGAATTGAACAAATGTGAAGTGAAAAAGACTACTTTTAAGTCATACTTAAGAACAATACTTTAGTAAATGTAATAAGTTACTTTGAACCACTTTGTACTGCAAACTGCATATGATACTTTTACGGAGTAGTGAAATGAATTTTGGTGTGATATAACACAGTAAACATTGAAATACTTCTACCAGTAAAGACATATAGTTCATATTTTGAATGTACCTTCTCATATCTGTATTGCATTTTTGTAACGTTTGATTTTTGTACCTGCTTTTTCATGTTCTGCACCAAAACACCAAAGCATTCTCTAAATATTAAACCATTTAACACGATTCTGATAGTAATTTTGAAATACTTTGAAGTTGAAAGTTAACATTGTGTAACTACTGTTTTCCTGACGCAGTGTGTTTGTCTTAATCTGTCCTGAGATTAACTGTTTTTATAGGACCTACTCTGCGTCCTTGTGAGGGTAATGTTGACTCCAGCGCTGCCGGGAGCTAAACATTTATTTTCATTGCACCCAATGTTCAGTTCCACTTTTATAGACATTACTCCCTTACTGTGTAAAGTATGTCATGATATGACCTTACATAGCCGGTGACTGACTGCTGATGTATCATATTTGTAATAAGCAGGTCTACGCAAAGACGGGGGGGCATGAGGTGTCAAAACATGTGTAGTGTTCCAATCGAGGAGCCACATGTGGGAGCTGCTGTCAGATCAGAGGCAGAGTTATCTGAGGTCAGGGACAGACCTACTTTTACTTAAAAACATGTACACAGCGGGATCAATCAGAACACTGAGATCCGAACAGGAGATCCACAGAGCTCTTGGATGGCTGCTGAAGGGTTTGTGTTTGGGAGAGTGATGATAGGGGAGGGGGGTGGGGGTTGTTTCCATCCCTTTCAGATGTCACATGATGGAGATCAAACAGTGCTTGGCATTGAACGTCCCAACGCTGGAATGTTTACCTTTGACAAGATCACTGGGAAAAACAGTCTTGTTGTCTCAGGAGCGGCTCAAACCCACGCACACTCTCAAAATCCCACCCTCGATGTTCCATCTATGGGGATTTAAACCTTGCCTTTTGGAGGGCGCCAAAAGGGGGGGGCATCTAGGACAGACGAGCTCAGAAAAACAGGGTTGTTTGAAATCACACCCACCGAAAGAATGCACACCTGCGTTAATACTACACAGGCCCAGAGGTTCTCTGAGGTTAACGGATGAACGTATGTCGTAAGGGGAAGTTCAACTTCTAGCGTTACACTAGACCGAGGTGAGTCAGGTGATTAGTCAGGTAAATGGAATTGAGCCTCATTCATTTAAATTGTACTATCTGTTCTACCGTGACAAGTCAAAGGTATTTAGAAAAAAGGCCTATGGCAGGGAAGAGGGTTACTGAAGGACAGGAGGGAGTGGCTGGATAAAGGAGTCATGTGACGGGGACAGGTGGAAAAGTTGGAGGGCATACAGGTAGAGAATAGCAATAAAGGGAGAAGTGGAAGAGGAATGCTAAAGACTTGATTTTACCTGAGATTTTGGAGTTAAACCACTATATTTTATGGACAACATCTCATCTAAACGAAAAAACTAAACTAAATAAACTTTCACCAGACACTTTGAAGGAAAACATTCACATACAATTCTCATGCTTCAGGACACACATGAGACTGGTGGAAGTTAATTCAGAATAGCAGCAAAAAAAAAGTGAAGAAGAACACTGCTTGACAGGAAACCAAGGGGCAACGTCCACGCCTAAAAAAACCTGCATTATCTCTAATATCCACTAGGGGGCGACTTCTCTGGTTACAAGTTTAAAGGGGACCTATCATGCAAAATGCACTTTTGTACGTCTTTTATACATGAATATGTGTCCCCGGTGTTCCAGGGAACTCACCAAGTGTCAGAAAACACAACCCTCTCTATTTTCCTCCATACCCAAATCTCTAAAAAAGGGGCTGCAACGGATCTGATGAAAACTGATCCAGATTTGAACACTTTACTGACGTCAGGAAAGTGGCGCTACGGCTATTGGGCCAACTCTCCACCTATCAGGGGAATGTGGGGTTGGGCCACGGCCGGCCATTCCCGCTCGAAAGCGCTGGAGACGCTGTAGTACATATGCCAGGCCTGTAAGTGGCGCTGTAGTCTGCCACAAAAGCAGCGAAGAAGACTTGGTTACCATGGTTACCCTTCTGTTTATTCTCCGATGTGGCTTTCTTTCTCCCTCCCCGAGGCAAGCGTTTGCTCCTGCTGCTTTAATTCAATGCAATCCCTCCCCGTCGAGGCAAGCACTGTAATTCTCTCCGGTTAGTCCACCAGCAGATGACAAACACCCACCTCTCCGCCTCTTCCAAGGAACGAGGGGACCGTGCGGCAGAGTTTCAGTTTCAGTTTCTTTCGCCGGTCAAGATGTCCGTTAAAGTTGAAATCTTCCGGACAAAATTAGAAAAGTGCCCGTCAAAGGTCTTCTTTGTTATTTATTGAGCTTTAAAACAAATGAATAACGACTCTATATAGGCTATAATAAAACACGGAGGATGGAGATCTCTTTTTCTCCCCCTCTTCTGACAGCCCAGCAGCTGATCAGAGCGGTTCCCCTCTCCTGCAGGGGGGCGTGGTCAGCTGCAGCTCACAAAATCAGACCCGTAGACAGCAAACAACACATAGAGCGAAATGAGGCATGACTAAAATGCATGATCTGTTTGGTATTTCGAAAACAGAAACGTATAAATATACCTTATATAGGTATGGCCCTACAATATATCATTTAAATATAGCATGATAGGTTTCCTTTAAGTCAGATTTTATAGAAGTTGATGAAAAGATGACCCTTCTTCTTACTTGATTTACTACCTCAGTAAAAATAAATAAAAACGAATTGGTTTAAGTTTTCTTCAGTACATTACCGTGTCCATTTTTCTAAATGATGGTCCCATTTAGAAGAAGATAGAGAATAAAGAAGAAAATGCTTTTAGGCGGGGTTAACTTATTAATTTCAAGTCGAGAAGTGTTTTCAGTTCTCTTGGTAGGGTTTATTGAAACATTTTGCACATCTAAAAATGGCTCCGCCCCGTCTTGACGCTTCTGGTTACGATACACCAAGATGGCGGAGAACAAATTGCGTTAAAATCCAAATGGTTATCCACAACTGAACCCATTATGGGATCTACAATGTTTAGTGAAGAAGGAAATGCATTCGACATGTTTGTTTTGCCTTAAGGAACACTGAACTTAAACATAGCTTTGTGTGTTTACAGGAAGAGTCTACAGCGCATTTTGAATGGTCGGCATTCAAGACCTCACTAAGCTTGTTCAGAGAGACTAGACTTCTGACTTGGATTCAACCTACCATAGTCATTTAAAATGTTCGAAATTCACAAATAAAGATTCCTCTGCCATGTGTCTGTGGATGAGCAACCCAAAAGGCAACTGTATTAATAACTTGTTGATGATCTACAAAGTTTTATAATTGTTTTACTAAAGGTCTTAATTATTAGACAGTAGTACCAAGGATGACATCACAAGGTTTATTAGTGAATAAAATCTTCTCAAAGGTTATGGGTTTAAAGGTGAGGAAAGAAAACCAAGCATAGTTTGAACATCTTAACGTTAAAGGACTTAATAAACATTGAAAAACATCACGTAGAGTGAGATTGATGTACATGTGAAGCTGGGAGCTCTGAGTCAAGCAGTGTCGTCTCCGGTCCCGGGACACATATGGCGCGTTTCCACTACAGCGCGCAGCACGGTTTAAGAGGGCTGTGACGTCAGCGGCCCGTTTTTGGTTGCGTTTCCACTTGGCCTAGTACCGGCCGGCGGGTCCTAATTCACAGTTTTTCTGGCCTCATAAAATTGTGGGTCTAGGGCCAGAGACAACGAGGCTGAGTCGGGCTGAGTATGCTAAACTAGAGAGAGAATCGCTGGCAAGGGGGCTACAACTACAACAAGATGGACATATTTGACCGTGATTTAATTGTAATACACGTTTCAAAATGATGCCGAAGTAACAACATACTGATACCGGTTAGTAAAAACCATGAATTAATGCTTTGACAAGTCTGCAGACAGACGGCAGGCGAAAAATCTTTTAAAATGCGTGTTTTCTAAATGGAGATTGGCTAAGCTAACGCAGTATATGCTCCGACCGTCCACACTCACAACAACGGCCTATACAGACATAAATGAAGCAGCGACTGTATTCGCCATGACACAGGCAGTCTGTGGTTTGTACTTGTTTAACTTTTGTCTAGTTTCTGAACATATATGAGGAGCTGTGAGCTCTGAGTGCTAACAGCTAACGGCTGTGTTGTTTTTCTGGGGTTCTCATTGAAGATGACGTCACGGCTCCGCCTACACTGCGTTACTATAGATACTACCCCAGTTCCTAAACTGTAATGGAAATGCGCCATAAAGTGAGCCAGTCCTAACGAGGCCTAGCCATACCGAGCGAGGCCGAGCGAGGCCGTGTAGTGGAAATGCGCCAATAGTGTCCTCTCCCAGGGTCTAGAATCAGCGGCCAGGAATGTGATGTGAGTGGGCACAATGACGTTAATCCCCAGCAAAGTTGTTCTTTTTCTTCTCCTCTCCTTCTCACAAGATTTCCTTAATCGGATAATCCATGTCTTATTGAACAGGCAACGCAGAACATAGAACATAGATTGAGGTCTGGGAGAAAAACACTGAAACATAGCCAGGGTCAATGAAGGTGGAAGAGTCTCAAAACAGTCTTTGGAATTGTGACACCAGCGTCTTTACATGCTGCATGATGCTTCACATGTGTGTGTCTGTGTGTTTTTGGAATAAGAGTATATGTTTGTGCGCTTGTGATTGTACACTTGTGTGTGGGAAACCCAGGAAATCCAGGCTCCCATGCGCCAGCATCTATTGTGTTTAGTTTCCTCCTCTCTTTTTCTAAATGTTTGTGTGTGTGTGTGTGTGTGTGTGTGTGTGTGTGTGTGTGTGAGTGTGAGTGTGTTTAGCTGCAGTGCTTCCCTCTCTCAGTGTGGCTTTAATGAGAAATAGGAGGAAGTCCAAGCCAGAGGATTGCACTTGGCAAAGTTAACTGGAAACAATCTGGTGATTAGGTCAAGGGAGATGTGTTGGTAGGGATTACCATTATTATGTACCATGCAGGAAAATTACGTTTTCTATTCATACACACTGTTACTTCCCCCTCCTTCCTCCTCCCCTTCCCTCCCTTCCCTCCCATCACATGTGTGTCTGAAGATCCTTTCCTTGCTTACAATAGAACAGTCTGTCCAGAACATCCACATCAAAGGATTCTCTGCAGTAAATGAAAGCTGGAAGCTTAAGTCGCCACTCTGTAATGTTGACTGAATGGACTCTCTTTGGCTTCACTTCACTTCACTTTCAACTTCATTGTCCCCAAGAGGGGCAGATAATTGTGCAGCATGAAATTACAGTACATGCAGAAGGAGTGCATTGTTGTGTTGAAGAGTACATTTTTGCACCGATCCTAACAAGCACATAATGAGCTTTAGATGAGCGTTTTTAAGGAACCATAAAGGTCAGGTCTTTTGAAAACATAAACATAACAAAACATTGCAAAGTAGAGCAACATAATGCAATGTGTTATGGGGAACACTATAAATACGGTCTGCATGCATGTGTGTGTTTTTGGGTATATCAGAATGTCAACCTAGGTATTTGAAATGTGGAAATTTGTTGTCTATTTATTTATTTTCAAATTGTTTTATTTAGTTTGCATTGTTTTATGAAATTATTGTAATATGTCATCATACTATTGTGTCTGCTATGTGTTTTATCAGTATAAATAAAAATATATGCTCCTTGAATTAGAAAACCATATGAAAATAAATTCTCTAGTTCATAAAGTTTGTGTGAGAGCAGCGGAGGTGAATGTAATTTGTTTTTGTACTTCACACATTTTAACACAAAATGGTATGTCACCTTTAAATACTTTGAATTCCTCAGATAGCCTTTGCCACCATTGTAATGGGATGGAAGTGGATATCTCAAACCGGGACAAATAAACCCGTAACTATGTATGTGATGAAATTCTAGCAGGCCTGAAAAAAAATGCATTTATGTCATTTTTGCAAAGGAACATCCAATGTCTGTCTACACATATCAGTCTGTAGGTCAAAGCATTGTTCTGTTTGTATGTTTTTCAAAGGGTTTATCACTTTACCTAAGGTCACCTTGATCTGCTCTGCTGAGGAGGTTATTATGACATTTTCTGCATGTTTTAAGGTGTTTTCTCTCAGCACGTCACATTCCATCTGCGTGGACGTTCAGAAGAGACCAAACAGGCAGAAGCTGTAGTAGACGGTTAGTAAGGGTCACTGGTGTTAATGCAAAACATGGAGTTCATTGACCCTGTGTCTGTGTGTGTCTGTGCTGACGTACAAGATCGAGAATAACACTCTTCCACTGGGGAAATCTTTGAGGAGAAACAATCTTATGGGAGAATGTTTTTTCTCAACTAATCAGAAAAGAGCAGTTTTTGTTTTTGGCTATGTTGGAGATCTCCAGGAGACATAATGTGTTGACTTCACTTTTGCATGAACTCTGTTGCGAAACCAAATTTCTCGGAACAACATTTTGGGTTCTGTATTCTGGAAGCATTTGAGTGCTTAATCCACGCATATGGATTTGGTCAAATCTAAAATGAAATACTTCAGGATGAATCGTGATTTGTCCATAAACTATGTTCTGCACCTGACAGTGTGATAGTTCTGGGAGCCAAAAGTGAAGCCAATACGCGGAAATCTACGTATAACCTGCTGCTGGTGTAGGGTTATCCAGAATACGTGTTTTCTGCATTTTGGGTTTGTAAATAATATCCAAACATTTGACAAAAGTACATATTTTAGTCAATTCTAATATATCTAATATGCCTATTTAAAAAAAAAGTATGCTTCTAGCTAACGATAGGAGTAAGTTGCTCTGTCTCACTTGAAATACTAACTTTACAATGCGCACATTTTGAGCCTGTAGTGTAATGTGCCCTCACGGGAAGTGGCGGTTGCTGCTGTTAGCTAGCTAGCTAGCTAGCAAAGATCGTTTGCGGTACTAAATCATTACAGACTGCTGAATAAACCCTATAACATAAATATGGCTTCTTTTCTTGGCACAAGAATAGTGGTATGTTACTTAAATAGTAAAAAACACCCATGTGGCCTATATCCTTTTTTTTTGTTGTATAGTGCCGTTATCTGGAGAAACCACGGTGGTCTCATAACTTAGCTGGTTCTTTATCCAAGATGGCTATTGTTGAGTGCGAAAAATGTCCAGTGTACCACACACATTTTAGTACACCATCCGAGTACTCAGGCCTTTAGTGCACTGCATTTTGCTATTCTTCTACTGGGACACCCTTATGCACTCAAAACAGCAAGAGTAAGTTAAGAAGTACGCAATTTGAGACACGCTAATAAATTAAACCTTGTTAGCTTAGCTAATGTCTTAAACACTCAAATTATGAAGGGTCCTGTTTGAGCCAGAGCACGTCCTCAAGCTGAGTGACTATTATCTAACACACCCTATAGCGCTGGACGTTAATCATTAGTGAATCATTAGGTTGAAACTAGCTGGTATTATTACACAATGTGGAAGGATTTTAACACAACCAGTGAACTTGGCAACCCAAAAAGGTATTCTTTTTATTGTCTTCTAACTTTAAACTGGATTCATTTGGCAGATGCTTTTGACTTGATTTTGAAAGTAATTTTGTTTCAAGAGTGTTTGTTAAAGACTTAAGGTGTCACTGTCTAAAACATTTAACAAACCAGTCAGAACAAACACGTTTCTGTTCATTTATGGTGCCTCCACTAACGATTGAAAGACACAAGTTTCTGCTGTATTTTACAGTAAAAAAAAAGACGTTCCTTTTGCCATGTTTCATTCATGTAGTGAAGACACCAACATAAAGCCTAGTATGAATAATAGGGCATGCAGTAGGTCAGACATACGATATATTTTTAAAATCGTGCACAGAATGGTGTTCTCACAGATTGAATATTTAACATCGATGCATGTTTGAATGGAAGTTTGAATTTTGAATAGAATAAAAATGAGAGCTACAGTAACCAATACAAATTATTAATTTATATAGCCGTTAGTTACAACTTTTCAATTTCATAAAGATTTTCTGGTTTGGTACCAAAAAGCTTATCATTATTTTGAGTGGCAGAGATGCTTTGACAACCAGTTCGGGAACCAGGAGAGCAGGGCTTCTTTATTTTCACCATGAGAGAGTCATGTTTGCTCTCAACTTTATGCTGCAGACTTAACACGTGTTTGATGTTCAGCTGAAAGTTTACCACTTCTTTGGCCTCACTCACACACAAAAATGCACTTACTTAAACACGAATACAAACAGAGATCAACAGACAGGCGTGCAACTGAAAAATGAACATAAACTGAGTTTTGTACACACACTTACGCAGTGGGGTTGTGTTTTTCCTCCCACGCTCAAGTGTCCAAATTCCAGTAGGGTTTACAGTAAGGGATGTTATGACACACGGGATCATTGGGTAAGCAGTGCGTGGGAGGAGCGGGGGCAGAAATACTATCGCTAACCCCCCGGTCAATTGGCTGCGTCACTACCCCAAACTCCACTCGTCAGCCCCTGACTCAAGCTGCTGATGGGCTGCAACACAGCTAAAAACAAGGCCTGAACAGGCCCCCTTCCGCTCGCTTATCTAGTGTGTGTGAGTGTTTACGTTGTCACTTCTGGACCGGGCGTGTTTGATTATATCGTAAAATCCAGCAGGTGGTAAACACACACACACACACACACACACACACACACACACACACACACACACACACACACACACACACACACACACACACACACACACACACACACACACACACACACACACACACACACACACACACACACACACACAGGCTGTAAATGTATGGACATCCTCTGAAGTGATTGCACATGAAGGAGGCCGACTGGTTTATAATTTACTCGTTGAAAAACACAACCCTGTGGTTTCGTGTCAGGGCAAGATCTTGTTGTGTTGCCATGACGACCTGTCAATCAGGATGCTCCACATGCCACAGCACTTCCAGCTGCTTTGCTATACACACACCAGCAGAAAACAACCACACAAACAGTTTAACATCACTGATGAATGTTTGGAAGTCGGTTCTTCCTGCTACAGGACTTGAAACATCCCTTCGCACTCAGCGAGACACAAAACAGACACAATGATAAGACCTCACGTTTGTTTTGCTTTCTTTTTCCTTTTAAAAACCCCCGTTTGTTTGTTAGATTCCTTTGTTGGGGGTGAAGTGAGACCGAAATATGTATAACACACTGAGATACTGACACATTTCTCACACTCCTGACTCCTCCAGTGCAGAGAAAAAGACTAATCAGAGAAATAAAATAATGACTTGTTTTTACCAGAAGGTTCAGCTTTTGTTCCTGTTTTTTAATCAACAGTCATTGTTCCTTTTATCTAACTTAACCTGAGCATAACACATCAGAAGTTGTTTTGGAAGGAATTGGCGAGAGGATTGGCATATTTTCTCTTTTTTACAGACGGATCAGTCACGTAGTCATTGGTCCATAAATTGTACTTGCCCTTAAACATTTCTAAGTGTTCCCAAAGTAAGTCCATGAGAAAAGGTATTTTTGGGCTCAATGGCCTCAAGCTACACACCCGGAGGTTCTCATTCCCAGATGCCAAGTTAAAGTGATTTAAAACCAAGGACTTGTTTTTGTACAATCTTTTAACAACCAGAGGAGTTGCCCTCGGAAGGAAAGTTTAAGGTAGTTCTGCATTAAAATGAATCTATGCCTTTTATGACTATCCAAAGGGCTGAATCAGGCAGATACTAGCTTTGTTCTTATTTCCACCCTTAGGTCTTTGAAGTTTACAGTATGATAGTAGCTCAGTCTGCAGGAACTCGGCTGATACATTAGCTACCCACTACTGTGATTAAAGGGAAATAGTGTGGGCACGTGTGACCATTTGAAATTGTATTTGATTCCAACTCTCCATTTGCATACATGATGTTTGAGGACTGTTACAAGCGTTTTCTGTTTAAAGTTTTGAGCAATTTATGGTCTTCAGGCTTTGCTCAAGGGAATAACCCACATTGCGTGAGAAAGTTTAAATAGTGATGCCTGTAAAACCTTTTGCAAACCAAACATTATAAATCAAAAATACTGTTAACACAAATGTCTCTATCCAGTTTGAAATGTCACAATGTGCTGTTCCTCTCACACACTCACACACTCAGGCACTTACACTGATGTCCACTGCTTCTAGTACTAGACTCCTGGTACTAGGATGGGTTAAATGCAGAGGCCAAATTTCGCTGTGTGCTCTGCATGTGTGACCATTAAAGAGGGTTTCATCCCTCCGATTCTATTCTATTCTATTCTATGTGACGGGTGACCTTAATTAACCGGGGTTAAGAGCAGGAAATCAACAGGTATGATTTATTACATGAATGATGAGCCAACCGCAGCCATGATTAATGTAACTGATTGCACCTGTGCTTTTTCTACTGTTTGATAGGAAAAAAGGCTAGTTGACCTACATAACTGGAAATCTGTTTTGGTGCTGTAACGGTCAATCATAAACTCTACTGACTGTTGGACTCTTAACAATCTGATGTTGTTTGGTCAAGCTTTGCTTAAACTTTTAAGACTTTAATTTAAAGTGGAGTAGAGACCATGCACGTTCATTTGTGAGGTGTGTGGTAATGTGTCTTTTGTCAAGCAAGCAAATGTCCAACAGCTGGTGTTTTAGTTTTTTTTTATGACATTTTACGTCAAACTTGATTACATCAACTTGGGCCTTTAAAAAAGTTGATTTTACAAAAAAAAACACCTTTCTCATATTTTGTACACTCAATTGTTGAAATGCATTCTCGAAGGACTTTTCTTAAATCTCTTCCAAAAAACAAATTTTTATAAACTTGCATTTTTGTACCATGTCACTTTTATCTTGTTCACTGTATTGTAGCTAACTATTTATTACATTCCCCCCCCCCCCCCCCCCCCCCCCTATTTTGGTTATGTTTTTTGTGAAAAACTCAATAACATTCCTTTGAATTGTGCCATTAACCTAAATTATATTAACCAAATGATTAATTAAAGTTGAATTATTCTAAATAAACACATTTTCCCAAACATCTCTGACCTTGAACTCAACCTTTACTAGCACTGACCAGCAGAAGTCTTTTTATCTACAAGTGTCATACAGTATCTGCTCTCTCCACACACACACACACACACGCACGCACGCACGCACGCATGCACGCACGCACACACACACACACAGCCCTCATGCTGTCTAGTTTTTCTGTTAGCAGACATTTTCATAACACCAGCAGGAGGCTTCTCCAACAACAAACTGACATTGACCCCGGTGTTGCTCCAAACTTACATCAGCCCCTCTGTTTTTTACCGTTATGTAACTACATAACCAAGTTTGATGGACTCTCGGTATGCGGTATGCAGTGTGTGTGTGTGTGTGTGTGTGTGTGTGTGTGTGTGTGTGTGTGTGTGTGTATGTGTGTCTGTGTGTGTGTGTGTGTGTGTGTGTGTGTGTGTGTGTGTGTGTGTGTGTGTGTGTGTGTGTGTGTGTGTGTGTGTATGTGTGTATGTGTGTGTGTGTGTGTGTGTGTGTGTGTGTGTGTGTGTGTGTGTGTGTGTGTGTGTGTGTGTGTGTGTGTCTGTGTGTGATAACAAGCATAGAAAGAGGGGTTTTTACTCTAGGAGACACATCCCCCGCTGGCTTTATTTTTGTAATCATAATACGTCAATATCATCGCAGTGCAAACACTTAGTATAAAATATCATCTTTAACAAAATGTACATTCACATAAAACATCTCAATAAATACATCTTCAACAAAATAACTTGACTAATATCGGGTCATTCATAGTATATCTCTGAAAAAGACTCTACAATGTACAATAATAACAAGTAATACCTACATATAACAATTGAAACCCGTATCATACAGTATGAAAATATCCAATTTACAGGAAAAATATTGTACACAACTCCTTTCCATCAACTGTTTAAAGCAAGTGTATAAAAATCCTCGTTTTTAATCTCTTTAAAAACTCAAAATAAGCGTTTAAGCTACTATATAGTAAATCTATTTAAAATATGATAAATAGTACAACAACATCATTTCAGTTCAGGTTACGGTGTTAAATAAATCCCCCCAAAAATCGACTCTTTCTATCATTTGAGTTACAAAACTGCTCAAGAACAGCTGTAAAAATACAGGCATTCAACAGAAGGAAATCGACAATATCCGTAGCCACACATTCAGTTGTGCTACAGCTCAACACCAAAAAACTTTGATATGTTTATGAAAATAGGTTGGCACATTTGAAAACCAGCTACCTGTTGACTACAGCAGGAGCGGGGGGGGGAGGAGGAGGAGGAGGAGGAGGAGGAGGAGGAGGGACCCCCGTCCTGATGTCAAACCACCCTGAAAAAGTCCTTGAAAAAGGTTCCGCACACTAAGCTCATGAAGAAGACACGGGTCAAAAAAAGCACCTTACATTCAAGAGGACGGCTACCGTTAGCGCATGCATGAGGACTACATTAAACAGAGTCACTGTGTCCGCTGCTCGGCCTGTATGAATGTTCCATCAAAGCATGCATGTAAGAGCCACAGGCTTGCAGGCAGTGCATGCTAGAACAGATTAAAGGATAGTTAATGGCTATGGTAAGCCGTACTGTGAGTTGCATGCTATTCCATCAAATAAATCATCTGGATTTGTATGAGGAGGCCAGACACGGAGGTTTGGGTGTCTCCCCATAAACAGCAGTTTTCTTCTCTCGACCAAAGCAGCTTTTTAGTTCATAAAAAATACTATAACAGGATTTTTTAAACAATAGAAAATATTTCTTAATACCAAGCACGCAGAAAAAATGTTTTTATTTTTTTAAATAGAATCCCTTGAGGAAGGAATCCCACTCGCACAATACAGAAAAAAAAGTTTTTTTCTAAGTCATGCTTCAACTCCACGGAGATACACACTGGTGTGGCTAGCTATGCACACTCTATTGGCTACATACACTATTAGGTCAAACTAGGATCCAGCTGGCTACATGCAAGGGGCTGAGAGAGGAGACGAACCGCTTTTATTGCTACACTTTGACGAGGAAGAATCTGGAAGTCAAGCATCACAGGGAAACAGACAGCAAACGGGACTGAGGTGCAGCAGTGGCATCATGCACTTAAAGACCATGAGCGGCTCGGCTCAGGGAATCAAGAGTTTACCTCATGTGCCGTCCGAGGGTTCAGGTGGGGGGGGGCACAAATGTCCAGGAAATGATTGAAGGCAATGCCCTGTCGTATTTTGGCGAGTTTATACCTTCAACTGCCATTTACAATTATACATTTGGCTTCATCCACTTTAAAAACATATATCTCTTGGACTACAATGCCCCTGTAATTAAGTCATCTGAGTTGGTTTCCAATAAATCAATCGAAAAGGCAACGAAAAGATGGCAAGAAAATCTTTGTGAGGAGTGCTCGCTAAGGCAACAGCACTGATTTGGTTTGATACTGAGAGAAAAGGGTCAGCTAAAGTTGTTAAAGGAATTTGAATGTGTGCTTGTCGTTGCGAGAGGCTTGCGTGCTACACTAACAGTTGTGCAATTGTTTTTATTTTGATGCTTATTTAGTTTGTTAAAGTTGTGGAAACAGTTCTGGGAGTCGACTCAGAAATCGTGGAGACACCCTTGGCCTTTGATTGGTCACAAAGCAACGTGGCAAAAAGCTTCCTGGATCCTGTTCACGACACTCCACGGCGTGAGACAACAAACAGGGCTCGAGTGAGTGAGAGAGAGTCTGATCGAGACTCCAGTCCTAAACGCAATCCAGGCCTCCCATTGGACGGTCAGAGTATGAGTTGCCTCCCACAGACAGTAGAAGAAGAGTCGAGGTCAGCTGGTGTTATTCCTCTTTTTAATAAACTCTCCATTCTATCTCGACATTTTCCCCACCTCCACTCTTTTTTTCTGTATTTCCACCATCACCATGGAGACAGCATCCATCACAGCGTTGCCGTGGGGACAGAGGGCAGGTACCTTGTGATGCTGGTGGAGGTGGTTGGTTTGGCCATGCCGGGGCTCGGGTTCCTGGTGGTGGCGTAGGTGGTGACGGTGGGGGCGGGGCTTAGCCTGGTGCACACGCTGCCCGGGTTGAGCGCGCCGGAGCGGCGCTCAACGTTGGTTTGAGATGGCTTGCTGCCATGCCTGCGCCCCTCCAGGAAGTATGTGAGCATTTGACCTTTGCCCTTCACACTGACCTGGCCCCGGCAGACAAAGTCGTAGTGGTCCGTGATGATACGATGGACGTCTTCTGTCACCTGGAGAGGGAACATTGAAAAAGGAGGGGTCTCAGCAAAGAAGATCTCAAATACGCTGCAATGCTTTCACCGAAAAGCACCCCAAAGGACTGGATATTTAAGAATAAAAAAACGTTATTTATGACTAAAAGATAGGGAGATTGATACCATTTGCGTCTGTTTCCTTAATGTGTACATCTAGGAGTGGTTAGCTTATCTTAGCTTAGCATAAAGACTGGAAACGTGTAAACAGCTAACCCGGCTATTTCCAAAGTGTCATCGTTAACCTGTACAAACAGTTAGGTGTTGGTACTATTTCTCAATAAATAATAGTTTATCTACCCACTCAGCACTTCTGTGGTGTACCAGACTGTGGCACAGGGTGCCAGATATGGTGTGAGACATTGATACCAAACATGGTTACTTCCACTTACATAACCAGACTTCAGAAAGCTACAGAGAGTTCTTTGGACAATAAATTGTTGCTTATAAAAACTAAACTGACATTTTCCTACAGACACAAATTGTAGTTTTATCTGTCCTTCGGGTTTTAATCCCGTCCTTTTTGTCCAGGTCTGTCTTGAGCCTTTTTGATGGTAATATTAATTGATATTAGAGGACCACAGTGTACCTGTATCTTTCCTTGTACTCCAGTGCTGTCCATCCTGCTGGCTACGTTCACTGTGTTTCCCCAGATGTCATACTGAGGTCTTCTGGCTCCAATTACTCCTGCCACCACTGGACCCACATTGATACCTGGACAAAAAAACGAGGGGGGTGAAAAACACATCTTAAAGTGTTTAATAAATGAATGCACAGGTTTAGGCTGATTTTTGTTTGTTTATATATTGAATATAATGGAAGTCAACACTGATTTTAGGATATCAGATGAGACACAAACGCTGGTCTCCTGGGTGAAAGTCACATGTTTCACCCACTCATCCATCCAAACTAAATGCATTAACATTGTCTGAGAATGTAATTTAAAGGGAATCAGGCTGTTGAATGCTAAATAACAAATATGTGTACAGTTTAACATCTGTGACAAAGTGATCGCTGCACATCCCGAAAAATTATCCAGTGTGAGACAGATTTATTTTTTTCTTGTTGTTATTGTTTTTATCGAAGCAAGCATCTATACTCAAAACAACTTGAGTAATGCAAAATAAATTACATCACAGATGTCCATGCAAAATCAATGTTGTTGCTTCATCTTTACAGTCACAGTTCTGCAGGTTTTAGATATTGGAAAGCAACATGGCACACAGGGACGTGCACAGGTACGGGTTATTGTTGCCCTGACCTGCCCCTCTGGAGAGAGCGAGAGTTTTTTTTTCTTTTTTTTCTGTTGTGGCCGAATCAACATGATAAGCCCACAATTAGTATTGTAGCGTCTCGCTGCGATAAAACACACCTTGTCAGCGCTGTCATCTGCCGGTGCGTTAAAGACCACCTCTAGTGTCGGACTTTGGAAAATAGATTTTCAGTTTTCTCATGGCAGTTAGAGTATAGGCGACAAACCAGGGGACTTATCTTCCTCTTGACACCGTCTGTTATTTACAAAAAAACACCTAAATATACTTGTTATTGTGCTTCTGTCTTTCTGTGTCTTTTCATCTGTAAACTCCCTCACCCTCTCTCTCTTCTCTTGATCGCCCTCTCTCAGGAGAACACTTCACTGTCCCGCTTCATTGTAGGATTTCTGCCATGTCTCTACTTCAGTTTGACCATCTCTGTTATGAAGTTATGGAATACTAAATAAATAAGTAATTAGATACCGTACCGTTACTGCGCTCATAAAGAATGATAAGAATAAGAATAATGCGTATTGAACTGGTTTAATTAATTAGTGAGTTTATTTAAGGTAATTAGTTAGAAGCCCTATTTTATCAGTATGTCTGCACAGCAGTTACAATGGTCAAACTACATTAAAACAGAATTGTCCCCATTTTCTCTTTAATAGTTATTAACATTAGATATTTTAATGAGATATGGACTGCAAAACTAAAAATGTCCCTGGTTTTCCTTTTATGAACTACCGAATGCAAGTAGTCGCCTTAGCTTATTTTGTTATGAGATGATAATGTAAATTACTCTTCAAATTAGTTCATGTAAAAATCGTTTGGTTTCTTTTACATTAAAAACAAGTTAGAATTTTCAAAAGGTCTTATATTTTTTTCCGGGGGGGTGGCCCTTTTTCCAGTTTAGAGCAATAGCCCCTCCAAATGTCTGTGCACGTCCCTGATGGCACATGCTGAATTGAAACTAGGCCAATCTTTGTTTTTGTGCACTTCCTCGAAATCCAGCATTACGCAAATGACTAAAAGTTGCGTTTCTGCAATGGGGGTTCAGCCAAGCACACACACACATTGAGCCCCGCAGTCTGCAGACAGGATGGCACTGTGTACACCAGACTACGCTGGGATTAAACAAGCGCTCCTGCCGCAGGCTCCCCACAGGATACCCAACACAATGGAACCCAGAACTTCAGGTCTCGATGTGACGAGCTTCCTGCAGGGTTCGCTCTTTCTGTGATGCATTTCCCTTTAAACTTACTGGCAATGAGCATCAGTGGTGCCCAGTGCAATAGGTCACCAGCTCCAGCGCCAATGTTTATGTAGACCAGTGTGTTTGTGCATGCGTGTGTATTTTCGCTCACCCACTCTCAGGACAAAGTCGTTGTAAGACTGGTAGTTGATGGCATCCAGGACGTCAAACATTTCGATGGCGAAATCTGAAACTGTGCATAAATGTGAAGTGATGGACTTCTTCACCTGTGAATCAGAAAAACACAGACATATCAGTTAAAGACACATTGATGCACATACAGGCATGCTAACAGCCAAGGTAGGAAGTGATATTACCCTTCAGATGTGTTTCCTTTATGTGATTATAAACATTACAATCTAGGACGCACCAGTTCTTTTCTTTCAAAAGTGAAACCACCTTTGTGACTGACTGTTAAGTTTGCAAAAGTTGCAGAAAGGGCCCTTTTGTTTGTCAGCTTTGCAGGATTTAAAGCATTTTTACGAATGCAAAATGCACAAAAAATATGCTGATGCCAGAGGCCGGTAATCCCTCACGGAGAATTTGTGGGGTGAAACGTGACAGCATTGTAAATATCAAGACACAGGAAATAGCTACCTGCATATACTAGGCCTCTCAAAGTGGCCGTGTGCACTTGATTTTTTATTTCAATGCGCTGATTCCCTGCAAACACACAGAAAAGTTGACACGGAATCTTAATATAGCTACGACAGGTGTACCATGGAGGCAGTTGTAGGAACCAGCCCTACTGCAGCCATGTATGTACTGCCAATAGTCTTGATTTTCTCGATATCCCTGTAGCACTCCTTGTCCATCAGCTGAAAGGTGGGAAAAAAATAGGAAAACAGGGGGGAAGCATTACCACTATTTTCAAATTGGAATAAAGTGTTAGTTCTTATATATCATAGGTTGTCTTGGTAAAATGTAATATTTTGGCGTGTTTGAGCAAATGAATGCTTCAAGATGCTGATTATAGATTCAAGCAGGCCAAAAGTCATCTGTAAGTAATTCCTTAATTTGGAGGACTTTCCCACCAGCAACCATAGCTTATTATGGTATGCTGCGTTGATAAACACAGTATGTTTCTGACCGTCGTGGCCACAATGTCATCTTTAAAAATGATGTTATTGAGGTCATATTGCACCAGAGCTTTACCTCAGATTCTCAAAAGGCCAACATGGGGTAAAGATAGACATAAAAACGGATTTGCGATATATCATCAAGAATGTTCTCACCTCATCAAAGTCAGCAATGATCTCATTGAGCAGCCGAAGGCACTCGACGCCCATGTTGTTGCCGTCCAGCTCGATGTAGAAGTCATTAAAGTTGGCGATAGAGGCGAACAGCACTCCGACCTGAGCGTAGGACTGGTAGTACAGATCCTGGAGGGGAAAAACAATTATTCAAAACTGCATTCATTAAATGGTCTGTTTTAGTTTTCGTCCCGATAAGTTCTGAGCTATCTTCCTTTGAGATGTCTGCCTATACTAAGGAACAAATTGTACAAAAAAGTGTCCGTCACCTTGAACAGTTTTTTAAAATGTTTAAAACAAATTCTCCTGAGGAAATAGTCACACACAAAACTCAAAGTGTTCTGTGGACTATCCAGACTAACAGAGAAAGATGCAATGCTTTTTGTATGCCATTTTCAAGTGCTGTCATACACAATTGTATTCAATAAAATTGTACATGGGTCAGTCCTTTAACTGAACTCATATTGTACATTAATCCTGGTAAAAACCTCAGAATTGCATTCAATGTACTGGTAACGAGGTACAATTCATATGGTCTTTACTATGGTAATTGTAATGAAAACTTCTGGAGCATGGAGTCGAAACACAATGATACACGGAAGAACTTGATGACAAACACTGAAGATTTATAAGAAGTTACAACGACTTTTGCTGCAGACACAAAGTGACACAGCGCTTGACGTAACCAATTCTGAAGATTCCTCACCCAGTCCCATGTCTTTATCTCTATCAGCTGACGCCAACGGGAAGGAATAAGGAGACAAAACACTGAGAGCAAAGCAGCAAGGTTGCAGGCCTGTTATCAGCGAGTAAACTGATAAACTGGGTCAAAGTTATGGGCCTTGAAAATATTTCATCAACAGTTATTAATCTTTAGTCAATAATTATGTATTTTCCGAGTGTTTTGTCTCAGATTTATACTTGTGTTATACTTGAGCATTGGATTCATACAATGATTTTCTCACCATATATTCTACATCCAAGTTCTTACTGTGATTTTGTATTACTTGCACATAATGCATTCTTTTAATGAATTAAGATGTATTTCGATGCTTAAATAGAGTTCCCATGAGATAACCAGTAGTTAGAAAAGAACATAAAAGACAGATGCATTGCACCTGACTGTTAAGAAAATTCAAAAGAACTTAATTTTCACATTGTCTGTGAGAGCAAATTCAGCAAATCAGGTGCTGAGTTATTAATAAATGTCAAATAAAAGAACCAAAGAGAACTGGGACCTATTTGGTTCCATTTAAGTCCAGCAACAGACGAAAGGCACTGTAGTTCCCCATGCAACAAAAACAAATATTATTTTATTATGTTGGAGCGGTGAAACTTTGTATTCCTGGCAGCACTGCGCTGTGTTATGAATACAGTGTACGGTGAACTTTAGCCCAGAGGAAAGAGAGGAAGCCTTTCTATACACTGTAGCTGCGAGCACTCACCAATGTGCCGGAAACAAACTTCCTGACTTCCTGCTCCCAGTGTTTACTAGTCTCAGCCTCAGATGATCCCTGCACCGTCTGATGCACAGCCCTCTGATTGTTGAGGGATAAGGACCACCTACTCTATCTTTTTGTTATTATTAGCAAATCACATGACAGGACCTAAACTAACAATGCATTTAACCATATAACCTGCACTGTGTGCGCGGCCGTAGCCTATGAGTGATGCATCCATGCACATAGTGCTGCAGTGTAGTCCAGAAAGCTATTTAAAACAAAAAAGGGCCACATTCGAATGAGAAAATAAATATCTGTTATGATGGATTCATGTCATAGACTTGATTTAATCTCATCAAATGTTCATTGATGATAATAAAAAGCCAAAACAAAGCAATGCAAATATTCATCTTAAAATAGTATCTCCTGTAGCTCTGCAAGAACTCTGTCAAGTAACACCGGATGATGTCACTGTGTTGATATCGTGGTCATTTCAGACCAGGATTAAAGACTTTGATATACAGACTAGGGATATGGAGTTTCAATCACAACATGTGCATTGAAAAGAAGCTGTCTATGTGCATTATGGTATATGTAGGATCTGCATTGTTAGGAGCTTGACCCACATCTGGGACTCCTAAAACTTACAATATTAAATCACTGGTTTACATTTTCTGCAATTTTCTAAAACACTTTTAAAGTTTTCTTGCAGGTGTAAACTGTGCATCATTAAAACCCCCCTTGTGGTCAATGTTCTTGTAATTCTTGAGCTCATTATGCTACCATAGCTCTGAGGTTTTTTTTTAAGTTGCTAAATTAGGGCTTGCAAATTAAAGCTGTTTTCTAATCTTAGTTATCTTGTATTTAATGAATGCTTTGTACTATACAAACAATTATCCCCTTGTGAATGAAACCATGTATGATAAATATTCACAATGTTATATTTGGCAATGCTATAAGCTGATTCTAGAATTAATGTAGAATCAAAGTTTGCCACATTTTTGCCTCAAGGATTTTGAAAAATGTATATAAATGTAATGCATATTTTAGCTGGATAATTTGGGTCTGCTTTGTTGCCCTTGGTTATCATTTAAAAAAGGACCCTGACAGGATGTACATTCATACGTTTTAGGTACTAAATGTTGACATTGCCAACCAAAAATGTCCATACGATCAGTTTTGTAGCCTGGAGAATCTGTACACAGCGTTAGAGTTTACAAACTGAGCTTGTACTCTTGAGGGGCTTTGAATGTCCTGAAAGGATGTATGTTTTCATCACTTTCTGAGAAAGGGAAGAGGGGGGCGAGGAAGGAACAGAGATCAGTGGAGGGGATGTGCATCACTCAGTGGACACAGACACACAGCTGTCAGCTCACACTCTAACACATGTTCAGGTCAGGGAGCGCCCCTGTCCTAAACAGCTGGAATATTCTCCCATTGAAACACTTGTGGGGCATATATCTTTTCAATATGGGAAGTTCAAACAGAAAAGCCTGTAACTGTAATTTGGTTGAAAACAATGACAGATTTGAAAACATCTAGTTTTACAGCAGCAGAAGCTGGCAGTGTAAACTGGCTTTAGCACCAGCAGGCCAGCGGTAATGAGAATGACTGTGTGCATAACTTCATCACCCAAGAGATCCACCCCAAGATCATTTTTAGGAGTGTAAGGAAAAACACATCTGATTACACTTAGGGTGTAATATCACCAAAGTGCTTAAAAATAACATGTCTAAATCGAATATTTTGTATTGATCACACTTATGTATTTCATGCCGTTAGCAGGAGATGTCTTTATAATTCAGTGGTACTGCGGGTACTGATATAAGTATAACAAAAAGTGTATCAGGCGGCGTATAATATTCATATCATATCTAGTTGGTTTTCGTGCTACACATACTTTAATTCTAGTATTCTAGTATTTCTGATGTATGTATTTAAAATATAACAATATGTTATATAATATAGAATATACAATGTAAAGATATTGTTCTGTCATCATTATTGAATGTTTGAATACGTTCATATTAGGGGTTCCTTCTTAATGAATTAATATAAAATACAGTACGTTGTAGCTCCTTAACAGTGAGATCATTCATATTTTTGGTTTTATTCATGTATTTTCATCGGTGTATTGCTGTGAAAGCACAGGCCCTGACTTACATACAGTTAGAAGAAGCAGTCTGAATGTTTTATTGTGGAGTTAAAACAATGGTTATATTGTAGGTAACCTAAATCATCGTTGGGATCAGGATCTCCAGATTGGTCATAGGATGAATTTAATGTGAAGCATTTAAATAATATTATTTTGATTCTATTTTTAGACTTTTTCCTAGTATTTTTCTTGTGTGCTCCTGTGTACTTTAACCTCTCCAGGCTTCAGGCAGGAGGGAGGATTCATCTTTCAGGGAACTGTTTGCAACAGGACATTAATTACTTACGTATTGAAGGGTGAAAAGCAAAATCAGGTCAGGAATTAATGATCTTAAAGTCATAATAAAAATTATCTTTCAATTAAGTTTTGCCATTTGCTTTGACCTAAATGTCTCGGGGGGTTTTGACCTGAACATCAGGTTAACAAAAAAGCAACTTCCTTGTTTATCAGGAAACACCGGGACGTTTTTTGCTGGAATCAGACGTGTTAACCCCGTTCAGACTAACGCTCCTTCATGTTGGACGAGTCGTGGCATGTCTGTGATGCTCACCATGTTCCTGGGGTTCGACATGAGGAAGTGCTGAGCCACATGAGCCGGCAGCAGGTTGAACAGGATCCTCTTGTTGTCCAGCTTCACCTTCTCCATGTCCCCCCTCTCCTCCTCCGCCTGGATGCCATCAAACAATTGACACGTGGACAAAAGAGAGATGAGTTGTTATAGAAGCATACAGGATGTAGTTCCAAAGTGAAAATGATGCTCTATTGTCTAGATACAATGAACCTTCAATGTGGCTCAAAGCTCAGAGGCAGATGTAATTGCCTTTCCTTATCACTAGAGGGAGATAATGATTTGCAAACAAGACAACATTCACTGTCATTCTTAAAATAGAAACATATACCCTGTCAAGATCCACAAAAGACTGAGCAAACATGCAATTCAAACACACACTGAATTCATTGTGTATTATATATAGCTTTTTCTAAATACAACTAAACTCTTTTCCAGTGCAGTTCAGTGAGAATATTTCAACCTGTTTCGATCACAAATCATCCTTTTTGTGGGTTTTTTGTTAATTGTTTAATTAGAGATGGGTATATATCCAAATAAAAACAAACACATGAATACATTCCGCAAGAGATATGAACTAACAGAAAGTCGCATATTTTGACTTCATCAGTTATTCAATATTATATGATCTTACCCAGCGAGGAACATCGGTATAAAATGAATAATTATCTACATACCAACTGTATGATCATGCCTACACCAAGGTCTAAATGAACGCTCTAATGGGAAGTTAACCAAAATATTTTCACTTTTTGAAGAGTCCATGTTTCAACGGTCTATAACATACTATAATAAGATTAATAACAATAATAATAACAAGAGAGCTTAATATATACTGGATTCTTATGTAGCTAACACTATTGGTATTTAAGAGACATTTTATATTAAAATAAATAATGGCTGACATTTCAGTCAATATATTGCTGCAGTTAAATTAAGAAGAATAATACTTGATTTAGAAAATACTTGAAACCAGTTAATTTGCCTTGGAAGCCAGCTAAAATATTCGAATTGGCATAAAATATATATAACTTTTTGTATATGTATATTAACACTTTTTAAAATTATTTTGCATGATTTGTAGCTTTACATTCCATGAGACATATATCAATATTGACAAACCACAAGCAATTCTACTTCAGATATCTAACCCTACAAAAGAGGATTATATTTGTCCGTAAACACAATTTGGGTTTGAGTGTCTTGCTCAACGAAACATTGAGCTGTAGCAGCAGAGCTAAGGATAAACAAACTAACGCTAAATAACCAGCCAATCTGAGCCAGACCCTTGTTGGAAATTCTTCATAAGGAATAACCCCTCATAGATGCATCAAACATAACTTGATGAGAAGACTTATTTTGCAGTGCACAAGAGCCCAGTGTGTGCACAGACAAAGCTGTATGCAAGTATGAGCAGGTGTGCTCCCTGTGCAAACTGACGTACCTGAGTAGCCCAGAGATAGTCGAGCCGCAGCTTCAGGTCCAGCTGTCTTGAATGAAGAGCCAGAGCACCAAAAAACAGCAAGGCAGCCAACACAGGATCGTACCCCCGTGTGTGGAGAAAACCTCCTCTGAAACACACACACACATAAAATGAGTTTTCTGTTTCTTAGGGAAATAAAAAAAGAAATTAAGAACAAATACAAAATTGGACAATTGGAAAATAACTCTACACATGCAGTTCGTGTCTAACCCCACAGCTTGGCGATAGCCGCTGGTCTCCATGACGACGGTGTAGGTGACAGAGAGGAGGAGGAGCAGGATAATCTTGGGGAGTGAGGACACCCGGAGGTAAGGGACAAGAGTGAGGGTGCCGGCCACACAGGACAGCAGGCCGTAGGACATGTTGGAGCAGGCTCTGTCCGCCTCGGTGCTGTTGGTGTCCGCGAGGACCTCCTCCACTGTGAGGCTGAAGTTTGACACCACTCTGCTCCAAGGAACACAGACCACCTGGAGGAAGGGAAAGAAGAAGGTGGTGGGTTATTGGTGTCACAAACCATATGTCACTTTTGGGTTGAGTTTCAAAATGGTATATAACTGATTTTGCAATAAACAAAGAAAACTACAATTGTAAAATGGATAAAGAAGTTTGAAGGTAGAGTTAGTCTGCAATAGCACAAGGCTGTTAAATTAATTAGCGATTGGAGTTTAAAAAAAGAAAATAAACCCTTTTCTGCTGCACTATTACAATCATTACTAAAACTCATGGAAGTCAATGTTAGCTTCAACAAGATAATTCAAACCAAAATAGTGTCTAATTGCACCTGAACATGTTAGCATTGTCATTGTTTCTTGCTATATTATGGTCCCCATTAGCACTGGTTGCAACCCAGTCTCACTGCATTTCGTGTTATAGTCACGAAATTAATCTATTGATTCGTGTTCATCAAAACGATTTCGCCATTTCTTTCGTGTCACACAGAACGATTTAAAAAGCAATGTAAATAATAACAAATTAGAAGGAAAAACATATTTAAAAAAATACAGATTTCAGTATTCTGACACAGAACGATTTTAGAAGCAATGTATTTATATTGGTAGTAGGCTATGTTTCGTGCCTGCACCAAATAATAACAAATTAGAAGGAAAAAAAGATTAAAATAAATGAAGCTTAGCGCAAGTTCAATCAGGAAGACCAAGCTCTTCATTCATATTACACGTCACTTCATTACTCCCTCATTAAGTGATCGGGGGTGTCACTCCCCAGCTAACCAATCTCTCCTCTCTCCATTCTCACAAGCCTATCGTTGCACCCGCTAATCCCTTTATATCTGCTCTTCCCTCTTGTCAGCTGTCATTTCAAGTGACAATACGCAACCCTCCTCCACCCCTTTCGCCTCCCGTCTCCTTCAGGACCAAGCTAACCTTCTCCCTTCAGTCCGTTCCCACCTACTTATCACCACCACCAGTGTCTAGACCCCGGGGGGTTTCTTCGGAGCGGTTCTTCCCCTCCTGAATGATAATCCTGCAAACCGGGGCCTAATCGCCAAACACCATTCCATTCTCCTGTTTTAATTCTGGCAATCATTATCACATTCATATTACGTGTCCCGGTAATAAATATGTATTTCATACATCAACGTCTCTCCTGATTGAAATACAGATTTCAGTATTCTGAGGCTCTGAGCCCCATTTCTTTTCCTCGCGGACGGCAAAAAAACTCCGACATTATACAATTCAAAATAAAAGGGATAGGCTTAGGGTAAGATATTGAGTAAGAACATGTTTTTATGAACCACACAGCTTCTGGTATTCCAAGACCCGACCGGACAAAAAGACGTGGTGCAGGCACGAAACATACTACCAATAGAAATACATTGCTTTTAAAATCGTTCTGTGTGACACGAAAAAAAAAGTGAAAATCGTGTTGGTGAACACGAATCAATAGATTAAATTAATTTCGACACGAAATGCCGTGAGACTGGGGCACACAAGCAAAGCAATCAAGCATTGTGAGCATGGTAGCATGCTAACGTTAGCAACTAGCTTTAAAGCACTGCTGTGTCTTCAATTTTGCAAAACAATCTTTTTAAGACATCTATTCAGGCTCTTCATTAATAAAAAACAATAATTAAATAATTATACAAGCCAATATTAAAGAATTATCAATGACTGGCAGGGGCTATCTCTTCACTACACCCCTGCTGCTGCTACACCTTCTCTTTATATGTCATTTTACACTAAGAGTAGTCACACACCCACACACAGTTGAGCCTGACAGAGTTCACGGGTTGATGCTGACACCAACCAATTTGCGTTTAAAATATTTTAATTAGTATTTTACATTTGAACAATAAATGTTTTATTCTTCTGAGACTCTGCGGCAGCATCTGCTCGGCTGTGACTCTGCCAACTCATCACAGCAGAGACTTCAAATGAAAATTAAATCATGACACTGTTTCTACACAAATGCTTTGTTCTGCATAATGCAGTTGGAAGTTTAAGAAATTGTCAGCAATAAATACATATTTGTTATTACATTTACATGCACACTAATGGTTTTGATTATGGGGGTATGACGTTGATAAGAAACATAAAGAAACCTGGTTTTTCATGTCGCACTATACATCATCTTATAGATATTTGATCATCTACAATGGAGAAGTCTTGTCTCTGATGAAAGGTCCCATGTCATGGCCATTTCTACTGATCATAATTCCATTGTTGAGGTCTGCTAGAATAGATTTACATTGTTGAATATTTTGGAACATTCAACATTGTAAATCTATCCAAACTCACATTGGTTTCTCATACAGCATCTCTGTATAGTATGTGTATTCACTCTCTGTCCTAAATGGCTTGTTGGAGCTCCTGCCCCCCCCCCCCCCCCTCCCTATGAGCCCACTGTGCTCTGATTGGTCAGCTCGCCCACTATGTTCTGATGAGTCCACCACCGTTACAGCGGAACATCAGTGATTATGTGTTACAATGGCGTTAGCAACCAAAAAATGACACCAGTAATGACAAACAGATGAGAATGCTGCGTGGGGTCTGGGTGCCGTGTTGGCGGGATGTTGAGGGGCTCGCTGCTCCGCCCTTTGAGGCTCGAGGAGCGGACAGTGTGAGCTGTATTACTGGTGTCGTTTCCTGGTTGCTGCGTGGGGTCTGCGAGACAGCGTGACACCGCGGAACTCAGCTACACAACACACAAGAGGGCGGGTAATAACCGGAAAAGCATGTCATGGGACCTTTAAGATGTTCATCTAGGTTGATCAACCCACTTTGATCAATAACTAAATGCTAAATAAACACTTTATGAAACTACTCAAAATAGTTGAAAACGAGCAAAAAAACGTATCTTTGATCGGGGTAATCCTGATCTTTGTTAAATACTGTTTTGATCGAACCAAAAATATATTCACCTAAGGTCTATTTAATTGCATGTTCTGGAGCTTCGACTGCATTTCTTGGTCTGCCTTAGAGAATAAACTTAACATAATTTGTTCTCAGTGGTGGAAAGTAACTAAGTATATCTACTCAAGTTGTGTACTTAACTTTAATGAAGTGCTTCTTTATACTTCTACTCCAATACATTTCAGAAGCGAAATGTACTCCACTTCATTTATTTGAACACCCACAGTTACTAATTCTTTGTATAAAACAAACACATGATGTGCTGAAGGTAAAATGCAGTAATGTACTACTAATCTACACAGCATGTAATTATTCTGAAACGGGGCATTGTGCAGAATGAATACTTTTATGGTTTGTACTTAAACTACATTTTGATGCTAATACTTGTGTACTTTTACTTAAGTAGAAGTTTGAAAACAAGTCTTGTACTTGTAATGGAGTATTGGAAAGGAACATAGTTAAAACAGAGCAACGCTATCCACTAAAAAGACAAAAAAGTTCAACTTAACTCAAGTTTTTGTTCTATCTGTCATTGCCGTGTTTTCAAGGTCACACTTTCACACTCAACTTTTTTTAATTTGTTTCAACCTTTGTCAATCGTGTTTAACAAAAAATGTTAAATGTAATCCACTGTACACAACTGCACACTTACCACACAGGCCTGGGTAACAGAGTATGTGAGCAGAACGAGGAAGACACACAGCACTGTTCGGATCTGGATGGTGAGGCAGCCCGGTTGGCACTAAAACCAGAGGAAGCAGGGAAAAGGGAGGTTGGAAAAAAGAAGGAGCAAGTCAATGAAGCACCTTTTTATCTACCTCAATAGCATTTCATTTGGACACATCATTAGCCAGGAGTGGAAATGAACTGAATGAGTTTTGTGTTGTGGCTCATTACACGCAGGTCCATTAGAGGAAACGCTTAAAGGATATGATGACAGTTCAATGTAGCATGATAACACAGTGTCATATAAAGGGTCTGAAGAATAAAAAGAAGAAAAGATGGCACGGACACTCCAGCCCCACAAGTATGCAGTATGAGAGGAAGTACTCAGATCTTTTATAAAGGTAACATTGGAAATACCAAAGAGTAGAAATGCTCAGTTTCAAATAACAGTTCTGCATTGAAGCAGCTAATTTAAGATCAATGTATATCAAAAAAGTAAAGTAAAAAGTACAATATTTCCCTCTGAAATGTAGTGGAGCAGTATACATAAGTATGCCTTATGCCTTATATCAACGGTGTGCTGAAAAGGTAACTAACAATCACACCGATTTCTTAAATCTTTATCTTTATAATCTTTCTTTTCCAGAAGTTAGTTTAACCAGGAAGTTGAGTTTAGAATAAAGTGCAGATAAAGTCTTTGTGACTTTGAACAGACAATTTGTGTTTTAAAAGGTGAGTGTCTATGTATGCGTCTAAACAGTCTGTTTAAGGAAATATAGTGCAGACACAATTCAAAGATAAGACTAAATGGGCCACAACATTGATCATCATCTACTTGTTTAAGTGGTTTAAAAAGCAAAAAGGCAAATCATTCACTACTTCTACCGATTTATGTGTAAGCACTTTTGGCTGTTGAACTTTCGGAAATGATGTAGACACATTCATCTCATAAAGGAATGTTGTAGTCATAGTGTTATCTTCCTGGTTGAAGCTACAATCCTCATCTTGGTACAACAACACTAAATGTGGCATTTCTATTGTAAATATAAGAACTTGTTTTTCGATGTCGCAGCTCTTACTGTTCAGAGCACCTGATGCTTTTATTTTGCAACTCTCAAGAGAGTGCTATCACGTGAGAAAGGGCTTCAGGGCAACCTAAAGAAAACATGGAAATTAGATAGTATCCAGTTCCCTCATCTCAAAGTCAACTATTTGTTTTGGTTAGAAATAAGGACTGTGGTTAATACAAGCTGAAGACATTTACACGTTTTGTTCTATGACATATTATTCAATGTCAATACGTTTCTTCACTTTTGAATGTGAAAGGTGTCAAAAAATGGTCTGTTTCTGACAAAAACCAGATTAGATTATTAACCGTCATTAAGTCAAACACGAGTCTGTTTTTAAAGTCAACTTTTTAACTTTGCCAATTGCATTTATGCTTCAAAAATCAAAGAGTGATATTAACATGAGAAGATTATGCTGTTGAATAAAACATGTCCGTTTAATAAATGTGTTTTTGTCACAGGTCTTATTTCCTGCAATATTTGAAAATCCAATGGAAAATCCCATTGGCTTTTGTCGAGAGAGCCCTTCTGATGATAACTTCTGGTTCCTCTACAAAAAGACGTTACTACTGCACTACTCCATAAACAGAGTCAGGTCTCTGAGCAGCAGCAGCCTGTGGGAGGTGGTGTAGGAGTCCTACCTGAATACTGGTGAGATGCAGGTACATGACACAGGCCACGTGGAAACACACACACAGCACCAGCAGCAGCAGCACCAGCATTCCCCTGAGAGAGCAGAGGAGAGACCAGAGTGAGAAGGGCTTTCCCACTTTTCCACTGACTGCAGTAAAAACACCTTCCTTTTTAATTGTCACACCAGAGCACGACCAATCCAATTATAAAAAATGGACAAACTGCAAATGTGGAGGAGTGTGTGTTCGTGTGTACGTACTGTGGGATCATTAGCAAATAGATAAGGCCAAACAGTGCAGCAAGGATCAGAGAGAGAACCACCGCGCTGATGAAATGGTCATCATACACCTGGTGATACTAAGAAAGGACAAACAAGAGAGGACAAGTCAACATAGGAAGCTTTCATCCATTATTTTATGTGTATCTGGTTCTCCATGGAAAATCATGACCATGTTTTAACACCAAAGTTTGACATTGTTTAAGAATATTATTTCCAATGTGATGATCATCACTTTGCGCCCATTACAAGAATGTTTTTCTTGATAAAGACTAACATAAGTAAGTGATTGGCCTGAACATTTTAAGATGTATTGAGCACCTCACAGTGCTAAACAACAGGGCCATCTCACACATCGCAACTACAACAGAACTGGACATCACAGACCAACTCAGTCAGTATCCTCGCCCCACTGCCACACGGGCGTGAGTACAGAACATTGAAATATAAAAGAGCTTGATTTGGATAAAGCTTGTTTCCTGCAGTCATTGCTGCCTTAAAGAACAGGCCTCGCTGAGTGTAACTGCCATGTGTGTCGCTATCTGTTATTGTCTATTTTATTGTTGTTGTTGTATATATATTGTATGTATATTGTGTACATGTACAGTTCTGTGAAAATGAATTTCCCCCTCGGGACAATAAATCTATTCTAATCTTAACAGCAAATACTCCAACCTTCAAGACAATTACTAAATGCAAATATAGCATGATAATTAACGCAGCACCAATCAGGGAGAAAATGGAAGGGAAGTCAAGTTTTTGTATCTCTGATATTTTAGTCTCAATATCGTTTTGTTGGTGGCAAGGATGGGGCTATTCTTTACATGTGTGTAGGGTTTTAATTATTCTGCTACCAGTTCTAATGTAAAGATCACACACACACACACACACACACACACACACACACACACACACACACACACACACACACACACACACACACACACACAAACCCATCCCTGTTCTGTGTCTCCTTTATGACTCTACCCACGCAGACACAGGAGAAAGATATCACGTGTGCCGCTCAGACGTTCCCAAATCATTATCTGCACCCCCTCCTGAGAGGGTGGGTGGATTCCTCTCACACACACACACACACACACACACACACACACACACACACACACACACACACACACACACACACACACACACACACACACAGGCTGAGGCGTGGGAGAGAGGGAGAAAGGGGAGACTGAGAATAAGATCGGGTGGGGGGGCTGTAGTCACGAGGCATGATGTTGTGTGATGAGGAAAGTATGCATTTGTAAAAATAATCCAAGTTTCTTTGCAGATGTTCAGTGAGTGATTCCTCACCCTATGCTCCCTGTCTCTGCTCCTGTAGAACAGGGTGATGTAGTTGAGGTCTGTTGTCTCGGACTCGGTCTGCCGCGCCTCGATGAGCCGCCCGATGTAGCGGTTGACTCGTGTTCCTGGGGAGTGCTGCACGGCGGCGGCTGAGGAAGAAGTCCGATTTCTCAGCTTATCTGGAGCAGTCCGCAGGGCTCTCCGCTGTCAGACAACAAGAAGACAACACAATCAGTCTCTGCAGAGGCAAGGCCTGGGTGATGTGCGACAGTTGGCTGGTGTTGTGAGGAATACCAATGCAGAGTTTGTGAAGTCAGCATTTCACCACTGTAACATTCACGAACATCAGTGGAAAACAGATGAAAAGCATCTGTGAGGCTGCAATGCATCAAACACTAAATTGTGTGATGTAATTTGGACAGATAACCTAACAAATCATCATCCTCAGTCGGGTTGATTTGTTTGGCTTTACCACTTAAACTTTTGAGGATTCAGAGCTAAACTGTTGGCTAAAGTAAGTTCAAGTTAATGGTCGTAAAATAACATAACGAAGGCTACAAGCATTGGCTAAAATACAAATTGACTAACAATGCGTTAAAAAAAAGTCAGTTATAAAAGTGGCCAAATCAATGCTAAAGCAAGGATATAAAACTATGTCTAAAATGACTAAAGGAACCAAAAAACGAACTTCATAACCTGTGGAATCTGAACCTTGGTCTGAGGTCACAACTTATAGGGTGTTATTGACTTAAATATGATAGCGGACTGGGAGCTAATGCAAGGAATGTATGGTGCCTTTTAATGCGTTTGCATAAAGGCATTCTGCACAAATCGTACGTAGATGGGTGAAATTCAAGTGTGAGGGATTAAACATTTATGTTAACAAGTTAGAACGTAAATGCATGGACACATTTCCTCTGGTTGGAAAGAGATACAAAGTTTCTAATTGTTGATAAATGATAAATATACCTACAATTTATGAAGCCATTTAGGACATCTCAGACCGTTGACACATTATTCATTTTAAACACTTTGTTTATATAGCTGACATGTAGCCTTCTTGTTATTGCTAAATGTGCAAAGGTGTAATTAATTATATTAATATCTGTTCCATTTAAGTGTCCCTGTAAGCCAGTGTTGACACGACCAGAGCCCTGTGACAGGAATTCCCGAATAGAAAACAGTGATGATAAATAAAATAAAATACACATGTGTATGAAGGCTCTGTCACACCTAGCTAGTTCAACTGATATAAATAAGGCCTTAACAACAAAGGAATGCTAACCAGGCTAGCATCAGCATGTTATGCTCTTAACGCTGCTGCTACAGCTACATGATTTCATTTTCTACGCACAGTAGCTATGTGAGTATATATCATGTTGCTTATTCTGACTATTAAAACAAGCTGTAGCTAAAGGTGCTTTTAGACAAAGCTGAAAGCTAAAACGTTAGCAAGTCAACATGTCTACAGTTAGCATACAGCATTTAGCATGTGATATTTATTACTTCCGCATGTTTAACCCAGTCACACGGCATTTCGTGTAATAGTCACGAAATAAATGTAATCTATTGATTCGTGTTCACCAACACGATGTTCCCCTTTTTTTCGTGTCACACAGAACGATTTTAAAAGCAATGTATTTCTATTGGTAGTATGTTTCGTGCCTGCACCACGTCTTTTTGTCCGGTCGGGTCAGACCGGAAGCTGTGTGGTTCATAAAAACATTTTCTAACTCAATATCAAGCCACGATTATTGTTTTTATTTTAAATCGTATAATTTCGGACTTTTTTTGCCGTCCGTGAGGAAAATAAATGGGGCTCAGAGCCTCAGAATACTGAAATCTGTATTTTTTTTAAATCTCTTTTTCCTTCTAATTTGTTATTATTTACATTGCTTTTAAAATCGTTCTGTGTGACACGAAAAAAATGGGGAAATCGTGTTGGTGAACACGAATCAATAGATTAATTTCGTGACTATAACACGAAATGCTGTGAGACTGGGTTGGCATGTTAGCCCGGTTTTGTTAGCATGTTATTATGTATGATATCAAATAGTGAAGTAGCTAATTGAAAAAAAGTTACATTATCATTTTAGACAACCACGGCAAGTTTAGCACATTTCTTTAACTTTTAATCAAACATGGTAACAAGCTACAGCAATGTTGTGTGTTTACAAAGGCTAAGCATTCATTTAAAACTAAGCTAACACTTATCATAATTATTTTTGCTGTGTTGTTGTAAACAAGCGGACATGTTTACCTGTTTAAGTAAGAGAGATGACAAGCATTTGATGATATTAATTAAGTTCTCCTTTTTAATCTGACATGAAAAAAAAATTAAATGCAGGAAGATCCCCCTGTTACGTGAATGTTTTGCATTTTACAGTAATTGCCTTTTGGGTTTGATATAATCTTGTGGTGCTTCCAGGGGAGATGCTTTTATGAAGCTGGCCTGATGCCATAAACAAAATAAGGCCAAAGTTAAAAATAAACACAATTATGAGACAACACCTTACTCAGAGCAACACATTAGAAGGACAAAAACATCCTTTGTTATTCCTAAAACTGTCAGTGCTGTTCACCAGGGACATAATGTAAGACTGTTTCAAGATACCACAAAGAATGTTATTATATGAGCACTATCCAGTGGCGTAACAAGGTTGTGATTGGCCCCGGTGCAAATATTGTTTTGGGCCCCCCCCCATCGCCCCAAACATAAGCACATACTGATGCGCTCACACACGCACGGACATCAGTGGCGGCGCCAGAGATTTTCTTTTGGGGGTGCTGTGGGGTAGCTTGACGTTTCACAGAGGGTGCTCAAACATTTAGGGTTTTCCCTTACGGTACGTCTACACAGCAGCGTTAAAGAAATCTTGGAGGTGGGCGTATCTGAAGCTTGAGGATTTTTTGCGAGCAACCAATCACATGAATCTCCCGCCCGCGACATACGAAGCAAAAAAGCCCGAAGTAAACTGGATATAAACTCCCCAAAACAGGCGAAAACCTACCACTGTCTCTGCCACCTCCCTCCATGCCTGGCTCCTCCGGTTTATATCCCGGTAGGTCTGGTCATAAAGCACCGGGTGATTGATTCGCTACCGCTAATTTCTCCTCCATTTTTTGGAATATGAGGAAATGACCTGCGGTATGTCTCTCCCAGCATACACGCCGTTTGATTGGCTAGAGCTTGAACTGTCAGATTTGCGTACACGGGATTTGATTGGCTGACGCTTCCACCTCAGCCTCAAAAGTTGAACATTGTTCAACTTTGAATCCTGAAAATCCTGAAAATCTCCGCTCGCCTGCCCACAATGCATTTCGGCGAAAAGTGAGGGAAAGTGACGTCACCCCATTCAAAGTGAATGGGCAGAAGCGTTTCAAGATTTTTTTAACGCTGCTGTGTAGACGTTCCGTTAATCTACCGGGCGCTACTGTGGCATTTTCTACTGCAACACTCCCCACACGCACATACACAGTATATATACACTTGTTACAATGAAGGCTCGATAATCAGCTCACGGCATATAGGTGTAAGCAGGGGTAAAGTGCTATGTTTTTCATATTGAAGCTAAAAGCATCAATCTGGTGCACTTTGAGAGCAAAATGAAGAGATCTATGGATACATCTCTCAACACCCATATGAAACAGAACTGTAAAAAGATTTTCTTTTTCTGTATGGATATTTTACAAATCACTCCCCTTTTAAACTGTATTCTTGTTTTACTGTCATATAGTATTTCATAACTGTTCATTTATTCTCTTATTGTTTTATAACTATAATGATCATATGAAGGTGTGCCTCGGAAATAATTGTTTACATAAATCGTGACCAAACCGTTTGAGACCCACTGAGATAACTTAGACTAAAGTTAACTAAACACTCAGAGTCCTTTAGCCCACGGGAGTCCCTCAGTCTGACAGGAGAGGACATTCCCTTCACCTTGTTGTAGAAAAAGCTCCTTATATCCGTTAGTGCAGCTAGCTAAACAGATGCTAACAACACGGTCCCTGGCACCGGTGCGCTCTCTCTCTCTCGCTCGCTTAATCACACTAAATGCGCGCCTGCCACACACAAACACAAACAGAGCCGAGCTTGAATGAAACACAGAGACCAGAAGTACTTGTTCTGTACTGTGGCATATTTTTTTCGAATCAATCGTTTTTCAAATTATGAATTTCACACGTAAAAATAAAAAAAGACACATACTTTTCTTGGGGGTGCTTGGGGGGTGCTATGGCTATCCTAGGGGGAGCTTCAGCACCCCCTAGCGCCCCCCTGGCGCCGCCTATGACAGACATACACAACCACTCAGAAGGGCCACATGTAGGCTATCAACAACAGCCTGCCCTGGCCTCAGACCACCACAGCCTGACAACGGCACAGCGAACTAAGAAGAGGATTACACCTGTGTCCTTGATGTTTGTCTCTGGGGAATGGGCCGGTAGGCCTTCATGGACCGGTTGCTATAATATAGCTTTTGATCTTGGCGTCGGGGGTCTCAATAGCGCCATAGAGTCCCCTATCGGTTGGGACCCTTGGGGGAACTGTTGGACCACCGCCGGGCACAGCCAAATCCAGCCTCTCCTCCTGGCTGGCTGGAGAAGAAGGTTGCACAGCCACGGCCACGGATACAGCTTCACTTGTGGAGCTAGATGGCAATGATGGTGGTGAGGCAGGTGAGCTATCGTTAGCCTCTGGCTCCGGCTGCGACTGCACGTCAACATTGCTAACGTTAGCGCTCCTGGCCGGCACTGACCGGCTCTGGGCCCGGTTACGCCACTGGCACTATCTGTCATAAAACAAGCACATGCTGTACTTTTTTATAGTTAAAGTATTACCAGTAGTTATTTTAAGAGTGGTTGTCAGTCAGTTCTCTGTTTCACTTACAGGTATTTGACATTTACAGAATTATAATTAGAGTGTGAAGTATATTTAAAATGTACACCTGCTTCAGTGCTTCTACAATATGAAATGAAAAAGGCAGCTCTTTCATTTAATCATCCAGCCTCTCTGGAAGTGACACAAAGATGGTTATATAATTACTGTTCAGTTACATCCATCTTCACAAGCCATTTAGTCTCATTTAAATCCTTAAAGTCGGAAGGGGATTTTCATTAAAGTTTCCTGAAGCTAGTTTTTCTTGCTACAGGAACTTTTGTGAATTCTAAAGTCACAGTTGACACGTTTTGAATCAAGCTGATTTGTACTATAAGGCAAAAAAAGAGAATTGCAAATCATTAGTTGATTTTTGGAGTAAAGAAGTTAATTAAAAAAAGACTATTTTTCCAGGTAGTCACATATTCAGTACTTCCAAAAGGGAGGTACCAGTCCTCTAATCTAGCTAAATGCATAACTTGCATGTGCAGCATTTGGAGGCAGATATTGTGCACAACAGTTTCCCCTTTTATTCCAAATGACTATTGATAGTACACTGTGACTGGCAGCCTGTCTGAGCAGCTCTTCTTTGTTTCTACTTTTTTGTATTTTTCTTTTATATCCCATGTGTCTTTTCTGTTGCTGCCATGACACATGAATTTCCCTACAGGGTCCATTTTATCTTATTTTAGAATTATTTAGGAGGTGCTAGCAGAAATTGAAGCACTTCTACAGCAGCTTTCCGATTCAACTGTAGCACATATTGTACATTGCACATCTGCAGAGTCTTGCTTCATATGGAAAACCTTTATTTTAATTTAACTCTCAACAATTAAACAACGCTATTCCCTACAAACTGGCAAGAGATAGATAAAGGTTGGACAGATTACAAACATTCCATTGCATCTTTCTGATGATGAAAAGTCTGTATTGTAGTTTATATATTTTTAAAGATTAAACCAAATAAAATGCACAAATGCATTATAAAATGCTGTGTCACAATACTAGGATTTTGGCTACTTGGATAATCATGTAACAATGTGGCTAATGCTATTAGAGGAGATGATACCAGGCTGCGGGTGATTACCAGCAGTCATAAGGCAACCTCATCAGAATCATGAAGTACTAATGCCCGGCCAGGCTCACACAGTTGGACGGATTAGGCTAGCAGGCTTTTTCTGACAGGCGGACCCTGTGATGCCATAACACCAATCATCAATCACCAAATAACATCACACCAAGGAACCAACCAGCAGCACTGATATTGCTGCAGGAAAGCAAATATAGTCACAAAGAGAATGAGAAACATTTGAATAAGCAACATTGTTCATTATTGATTCATCAGAGCATTATTTGATAGATTAATCTATTCATTGTTAAATTTATAAAATGTCAGATAATGGTAAAAATTGTTCATCCCAGTTTCTTTATGTCCAAGGGGATGTCTTTAAATACAAATAATTTGTATTTGATATGACATAACACTACAGCTCCATTAAAGGGATTTCTCCTTCTACATAACCCAGATATATTCATATCTACTTTGTACAGTAGTTGTACACACGTGCATGCACATTACAGAATAATGATTTCTATGCGATACAGACTCTAAATACCTTGTCGTCATCATCGCAGGACATGGCGTTGGAGAAGGGGATCTCGGCCTTGAACATCTTCCTACAGTGCATCAGCTGCACCAGCAGGTAGCACACCGTCTTGAACTTCATCCTCTTGGCTGGTTTGATGTCTGACAGAATAAGACCTGGGAAGATCTGGAGATGAGGAAGAAGAAATCAGATGATCAGTACAAATTTGAAACAGTTGGAGGTACATAAAACACGAACAACTTTTTCTACCTACAATCTTCCAATTTATGTTTATGTAAACTGAAAACAAGCTCTTTTCCAGATTTTTTATTAGAGCTTTTATGGGAATAAAGTAAGCATTGGCATGTGACAGCAGACAACAGTACCCACAGTTAGCATACTAACGTACATGCAAACAGCTACATCATGTAAATAGGGTATATGGCATCTAACAAGGTAATGTGTTGTATGCAAATGATGTTTAGCATTTTATCGCAAATCAGTTAGTATTTAGAATGTAAAGTCTACTCAAGTTTAACATGTGTTAGAAAGTTGTTTGGCATCATGTTTTGTTTGTCATGTTAGCATGTTAGCCTATATTTAACATTGCTCACATGTTAGCATTAACTTTGAACTAAAGCTAAAGCTGATAGGCGTTCAGTAATTTGTTTCAAGTAAACCTGATAAACCTATAACCGCTTTCTATGGTGCTAAATTAGAAATCAGGTACAGTGAAAGTTTGTTCAAAATGTAATGGCAAAACTAAAACCTACAACATTGAAACTTCAATCATTACCAACCTCTTTTACCTACAAAAACACATTATTTTGAAATGCAGTTTCTTTAACCTCTTAAGCCCTGAGCCTGTTTTTCAGGTCTCAGGCTCGAAAATGACATTCCCAGAACAAATGACCATATCTTCCCTTCTAAAAGGGTTAAATTAATCATCTTTATTCTCAAAGTAATGATAAACCTGTGAGTTAGATGTAGAAAAGTCAGAATCAATATAGATGTTTTTTATTTTAAAGAAAATTCAGATTTTACATAGTAAAGAACTGTAAATTATAGTGTCCGTCCAAAAACTATTTTTTACTTATAGTGAAAACTACCCTTGGATGATGGTAAGTTAGACTAAAAGCTTTAGGAATCCAAAGTACAACATATAATAAGTACCCTGTATCAAGATTGATGCAAAACAAGTGAAATGTGACCTCTTTAGAGAGATTTAGCAAAAAAAAAACACTTCTGGGGTCATTTGGGTGGATTTGACCTATCTCTGGCCCCCCTTACTTGATTTTGATGAATGCAATCTCTTTATAACCGCTAGAGCCAATGGAATCGAGGGAAAGTTATATACACACCAAAACGTTAACAAATAAGGAGTGAGAGTGACGCGTTACCAAAACCGGAAGCTGCATACACTCTGGTGGCTACCATTAGCAGCTAACTTTTCCGCTCCGATATTTACATAAAAATGGAATTATGGATTATAAATAATTTTTTCAAAGGCACAGGCACATTATTAACCTATGGATCAACAGTTGTAGCATTTTTTTTTCCGTTTTAATGCCATTGAACACGTCTTTTGACCTAATTGACAGCTACGGTGAGACGATCTGCCGTAAATGCTCCGTAAAGGTACGTGTTGTGATGTCTGTGTTTGCTTCCCCTGTCGCAAGTTCGGATCGCTCAGTGATGATACTATACCTAAATAATCAGTGGAGTCTCAGCTTTAATCGGCTATATTGTATGTGCAGTTACGATAAGTAATAAGGGTATCTTTATCTTGAATTGTGTGCCGCAGTGCGTTAGAATATTTTCGCTCAGGGGTCATTTAGATGCTTCTTATGAGACTTGTGTTTTGTTTTGGTAAAAATGGTTCATATCTTCAGTTAGCTGAGATTCTTCCCGTTAATCTGGTGCTACACATTCATAGTTTCATAAATGTTAAGAAGCCCTGAGACATTGTCTCGAAAAAAAAACGGTGGGAGGGGTCCAATGGGGGGACCGCCGTGCTTAAGAGGTTAAAGGGGACCTATCATGCAAAATGCACTTTTGTACGTCTTTTATACATGAATATGTGTCCCCGGTGTTCCAGGGAACTCACCAAGTGTCAGAAAACACAACCCTCTCTATTTTCCTCCATACCCAAATCTCTAAAAAAGGGGCTGCAACGGATCTGATAAAAACTGATCCAGATTTGAACACTGTCCTGACGTCAGGACAGTGGCGCTACGGCTATTGGGCCAACTCCACCAATCAGGAGGAGACAGCCACGGCCATTGCCGTTCGAAAGCGCTGGAGACGCTGTAGTACATATGCCAGGCCTGTAGGTGGTGCTGTTCTCACAGAATCAGCCCTTGCAAAAACAGGGGTTTAAAAGTGCAAATTGAGCAAAATGAGGCATGGCTAAAATGCATGATCTGTTTGGTATTTTGAAAAAAAAAAAGTATAAATATGCCTTATATAGGTATGGTCCTACACTATATTATTATAATATAGCATGATAGGTCCACTTTAATAATAAACCTGAGAAAATGTTGCATTATGTAGTCAAGGACCGGAGAAAATAATGACCTGATGAGAACTCATTTTAACGTGCTTTGGCAGAATTGTCTCATTCATGGAAATAAAGTATGTTTGAGTGGGATATTTACAGTGACGGTGCAATGTTAGTGAGTGTGTGTGTATGCGTGTGTGTGAATGCTCACACAAATACTTTAGCTGCGGATTTAAAATGCTATGAGCAGGCACACTCAGCTCTCAGGCATATGTACAGTAGATAGTGATATTATCCATGTGTATGCCAGCTTAACACATGGCCTCCCTACCTCCCTCTCTGCATCAGAGGATTAACTAACACTGATAGATGTGTCACCTCTCCAGTAAGAGAGAAGACCTGCAAAACCAGAGATGACAGTGGCGTACTTTGCGTCTGTGTGAGGGCACGATGAAAAATGTTTCTATTTGATGTTTCTGTAGGAAGGCATGTCTCTCGTGTCCGAGGCCCGGCTCCACCTCGTAGTCTCCATTCAAACACTCCAGGGTGGTCCTTGTGATGTGCACCTTGCTGGGAGCACAAGCAGAGCAGAGGACGCAAGGCAGTTAGAGATACAAGTCGGACACTAAGGTCTCAAATCATTATCCCCCTAATTATTTTTATCCGCATAAAAACCCTTTGGCTGGCTCAAAATTCTTCACAGCAGAGAAATGTTCATGCTAACGACCTATTTAATCTGGTAACCAGTCCTAAAATCGTATTACTTCACTTGAAACAAGACCAAAATGAGCCAATGCAGCCCAAAGATATCTCATAATAAGGAAACTTATGATTATGACATCCTTACTTTAGATAACAACATCTGTATCTGAAAACAAGCTCATAATTAAGAAAACCATCTTATATTAGATAAAGATCTTGTAATTATGAGATTTCCATGGTGATGCTATGTCATTAAACTGCCTCGTAATTACAAGATAGCATCTCCAGTTTGTCTTTCTTTGGTAAATGCAATGTGCCTCTGTGGTTTTGGAAATGTTTATTAGGTTGCAACTACATAAACAACATCTGTCAGGTGGCTAAATTCATTTCAGTTTTTTGTCTTTTCTGTGAATTTTTTATATATTTGTTTCATCAATATAAAAGTGATTTAAAAAAACAACATGTAGTGTTCCTGAGGTTCATATGCAGAAATAATACATTTCCCAGCTGTTACTGCTGTGAACAGATGCACACATCATAAGCCTATATTATATCGCTGTTGCTGGGATACTGTGTGTGTGTGTGTGTGTGTGTGTGTGTGTGTGTGTGTGTGTGTATGTGTGTGTGTGTGTGCGTGTGTGTGTGTGTGTGTGTGTGTGTGTGTGTGTGTGTGTGTGTGTGTGTGTGTGTGTGTGTGTGTGTGTGTGTGTGTGTGTGAACTGTGAACTGTGAACTGTGACTGCTCCGAATCTAGTTTCAGTGGGTGTAAGAGTCAGCACTGACCCAGGCAGCCCTCCAGTCTCCATCACATTTGCCAGTGTGACATCATTTGACCAGACGTCATACTGCCATTTCCTGAGGCCCAGCACGCCACACAGCACCCGTCCTGTGTGCAGACCCACCCGCATGTTCAGATCCACCTCCGTCGCCTCCACCACGGACCTGCAGGAAGGGGAAGGGGGGAGGTTAATCTCAAAACCAAGAAAATGTTATGTTTGGTTGTTAGGTAGCAAGATCAAAACACAAATGACATTCCATCAGCTTCAACTGTCATTTATATTTAGTGCAAATTAGCTAAATGCTAGCATGCTAACACACTAATCTAAGATTGTAAACATTATGCTGCAGCATCTTAGCATTGCACTGGTAAGCATCCTGTTATTGCTGCATTTATCTCATAGTATACTTTATAATGTTGTTGCTCTTAACTTAGGAACTACCTAACTTATATTAAAAAAAAATTATGGCTGTTAACAGATTAACTATTTATCATTATGCTTGATTCTCTGTGTTTGATGTTCAACTGGATCAACATGCATATATAACTTTTTTAAATGTCTATGTGGCGTCACACGCTCTCATGGTAATCTTTCTCCTAAAAAGGGCCTTAATACCATTTGCGCTAAGGGGTAGACACTAATGACTAATTATGTGTGTTGCATTCATGTTGAGTAAACTTTAATGTTTAGCTGTCTACCCAAAATCTAAACTTAACAATTGCCTTGATAAATGTGTTTATCAAGTATTTTCACATTGTTGTATTGCTCATTTTAATACCAGTATAAAATTAGTGCTTTTTCCATCGCTACCAGTTGCAGGGGAAGTCAGCCCTTTTAAGGAAGACAGCACCTTAACAGTGGTCTAAAAATAGAAAATGGTGTGTGTGTGTGTGTGTGTGTGTGTGTGTGTGTGTGTGTGTGTGTGTGTGTGTGTGTGTGTGTGTGTGTGTGTGTGTGTGTGTGTGTGTGTGTGTGTGTGTGAGACTCACGCGATCGTGTCAATCATGTCCAGTCCCATCTCCACACAGCAGTGGGCGTGGTCTGCTTTGGGTTGGGTCAGTCCTGACACACAGTAGTAACAGTCCCCGAGGATCTTTATCCTCCTGCAGTGATTCTCCTACAGACACAATGAGACGGACACGTGATTGTCTGAAACAGCATACTGCAGTATACGGAGAATGTTAGTTATACTACTAGTACTAGAGTCATAGCTGCCAATACATTGGCTATCGAGGTGGTAATGTTCATCTGTCTGTCAATACAACACTTCGGTCCGTACTGAAATATCTGAATTGCCCTGAAGGTGTCCAGGATCACTTCCTATAAATTGGATGATTGCTTACATTTTCCCTCTCGCAACATCATCAGCTTAATATCTCAATTTCTCCAAAAGAGCTATTGATGATGGAATACCTGCAAAAGGAATTACATTTTCAACAACCTCAGCTAGCTTTTAGTTTAGTGAAGCTAGACTACATGCAAAACTAAAACGTTGAACAGGGTAATAATGTATACCTATACCTATAAGCATTGATATGATGAAGAATCTAAGCATTATGATATTAGCAGCCTCAAAGAGCTACTAGCATGGCTCTAGATTGTTAGTCCCAATCCCATTGTTCCCTCAAATACTCTTTTTTGTCAAAACAGCATTGTTAAGCAACATTCCCAAAAAGAATTGATGAATAAACTCAATGTTCAACATAGCCATGCATGTATTCCTTCAATGTCATGTGTTATTAATGTGCCATCTTTAAACGTAATGTAGTGCTATGTAAAGATGCCAGGCTAAACACCCATGGTGTGCCGGTCCTCCTTGTTTCCTTTTTTTTCTTTTAACGCCTCAAGGCTTCAGCTGGTAACCCTGTGCTTAACGTCAGAAAGCTATGAACTGTGGGAAGTTCCCTTTCGGCAAAGTCTGCAGAAATGTGGCCTTACAGAAAGCATGCATAAAGGGATGTCCGCGAGAGAGCCCTCAAGCACTTGACAATTTGACAGTGGGTCCGCTATAAGCACTCATGGAGTTTGCGGAAAGGCACCCTCCAAGACTGAGAGTCGGAGAGTGTGTATATTAGAATTGGCCCACAGTCTTTTTTTTTAGCAGTAGATCTTACAGTCCATCATTAAAAGTAGTCAAATTCTCTGGATCTGGATCACAGATTGCTCGTTGTAATGCCTTAGCACAAGTCCTTTTGACAGGACCATTGCTATACAAACTTATTTTTTAACAGTTTGAAATCGTGACTTCGGCCATTTCTACATGTATTGGCCGAGAGTTGGTCGCACTAAACATAAAGAATGACCTTTCTTTTACTCCTGTACAAACACAGCATGGATGCCTGAGCTGCATCTCTGCTTATGTAAATCAGATGTGTGTACTTGTGCAACCATGTGTGTGTTTGCAGTTGAGGCCAACTCTAATTGCTCCGACATGCTCTTGAAGTAGGATCCCGCCCACACATTCCCAGACAGATCAGCTATTTGTCACATAGCACATTGTGCACAAACTCCACAAACACCAATACCTCTATGACACAGGAACACACACACAACCCTGCATAGCTACATGCATACACACTGTACAGGTACTTCTGTTGAGTCGCACGTGCAGGGTTTCCATTTGGCGCTGTATCACTCATAGTCGTCAAAAGATCGTAATGGTAGACCCTACAAAGCTTAGCCTGCAGGCACCCTCTGAGTGACAAACACACGCAGACACACACACAGACACACACATACAAAGGCTTCATGACAAATGCAGTGTAAGAGGCGGGGATGAGAAGAGAGGAGACGGGGTGCTCTGGTTTTCTGCTCACGGGAGCAGAACGAGTCTGGCGTGGGAGGATATGAGGAACGGAGTGTGAGTGTGTGTGTGTGTGTGTGTGTGTGTGTGTGTGTGTGTGTGTGTGTGTGTGTGTGTGTGTGCGTGCATGCGTGCGTGCGTACAGAAATGAGAGAGAAATGATCAGCTGACAGAAAGCCATGTCTCTGGAGAAAGGTATCATTGTGTCTTTTTCGGACAAACGCTTAGGATTTTAAACCAAATGATTGGGGACAGTTGGTCTAATTGGTGGAAAAATCAATGTTCTCAATTTGCCTTGTTACATTTCACTACGGCTAGGGTTAAGTAAGGCCTATGTCTGTTATGGTTACGTTTAGGTTGAGCCTTGGGGTAATAAATGTGTTGTGTAGCGTACAGCAGTCAGACAAGCTCAGTAGTTGTGACAAAGCCTGTTTGAAAGTGAATTTCTCTCTCGCTAACACGACAGGGTATAAATCTCAATTAGGATGCAGCTGCGGTTACACACACACATACACACACAGGAAGACACATGCGCAAAATATATCCTCACAAGGTTTCCATATAATGGCTTTCTGAGTGCTGGAGCACTGATAGCACCTTGTATCTTGCTCTCTTGGCCCCTCTCTTCTCTCTAACTCTGACCCCGCATTAAGCCATGACTGATTGCTGAGATGCAGAATGAACTCAAGAGTGATAATCCTGCTGAGCATATGACTGTTGTGTGTGCATATGTGTGCGTGTGCATGCAGAAAGGGAGAGTAAACTGTCTGAAGAGATCTCTTGGCTGGGAGAAGAAGAGGTCATCCGGGTGGCACGCTGAGCGTTGAGTGGGAATGCGCTGTGACCGACATTATGGACAAGATTAACTTTTATTTATCATCAGAAATAAGATCTATTTCATGATTGCATCATAACAATAAACGATTATATTATGTTAAGTTAGGTGTGAACATTTACCATAAATCTAAAATATGTGAGATGAGACCATGTGCATAACAAACTCTGCAGATAGCTGAAAACACACATCCATAATACAAATTATAAAAGTAGGGTAGACATGTGGATATTTTCCGGCTGAACAAAACGTGATCTGTCTGTTCAATTTGTGTCAACCACAGACCTTATTTCCAGCTATTTTCCAAAATCCTATGGAGAAATTGCATTGGTTTTTGTCGAAGGAATTTCCGGGTTTTAGGACGCGTCACTGTGGCACTCTATGGAGCTGAAAAACTGAGAGGTAACATTATACAACAGTTCACAATTCCACTGGGGTTGTGTTTGTTTCTACCTCATGAATTGAGTCAAATTGTAATGCTACTTTTAGCTCTGGTTTGGTCTCCACCAACTCCTGAGAAACAAAGTTACTCTTTAGCTGCTAATTGCTCCGCTTTCTCAACCAGTCAATGATCTCGATTGGCAATGTTTTCATTAAACCCAATGTTCTGGACCAAACAATCTGAACTCAAGGGCTACTCACTTGCTTTTTAACCCAATCTCACTGCATTTATAAGTGGATTGAGCTTGCTCAGAGAAAGACCAAGTAGGGTATCTTTGAAGTACTCAGAGTTACACTTGACTGCAGGTCACATTATGATAACAACATCAGCTGATGAACACCATGACATGTGCAAGAAATAGTACTGCACCATTGGGGTTATAAACTGTGTGTGTATTTGTGCATGTGTTGAGGTAGTCTTAAGCCTACTGCAATTGGTAGTGGATAGAACTATGTCTGTGTATGTGTGTGTGTTTGTGTGTCTCATGCAGTATTAATATAATATAGTCTAGCGGCAGATAACCTATCACTCACCTAATCTCCTTTCCCGTAAAACAACACCACGCAGGCTTACTGACTCCAATGTTTGCAATAATTCACACACAATCTCTATATATCAAGTGCAGTAGTCCCAGTAGTGCTCCTACACACTTACACACTTACACACAAACACACACCATCTCCTCAGGTCTTATCTCCACTTTGTCAAAAAATGTGTTCACTCATCTCTCCCTCTCTTCCAGTTCATTCTCCTTCTTGACCTTCATCTCCATCTCCTCCTCCTCCTCCTCCTCCTCCTCCGTCTCTCCAGCTTGACTTGCACCATTGGATCAATATATGGCTTGGCATGATAAATCAGTTGCGGAACTAAATAAAATATGTCATGTCCTTGCAGGCCTTTTTTGTTAAAGGCTTTTCTCAAACATCTGAAAGCAGTAATTCATGTAATGTATATCCCACAAAAGCAATCTGCTGTGTCTCGTATGAAACCAGAATTGATTAGTCGTCACATAACTTCCATCCATGCCTTTTCCTTCTGTAGTTGTTTTAACTTAACCCACAATGTAATGCTAAACTTAAAGGGGCTCTATTATGCTTTTTTTGGTTTTTCCCTTTCCTGTGTTACATAGGTTTGTGTGCATGTAAATGGTCATCAAAGGCTAAAATCCGTCATAAATTCCCTCCAGAGTGGGTTTCTCTCCCACACCAACCCGCCTGCCTAAAAAACCTTCACTGTAGTCCTTTGTTTACTTCCGTAACATAGTGACATCACTAGGTAATACTCAAGCTTCGATTGGCTATAGCTCCAACACATTGTACGTGATAAGGGGTGGGATATAATTAAGTTGTTGATCAATCACAACAGTGCTGGCCAGCTAACCAATCAGAGCAGACTGGGCTCTGGTTTCAGACAGAGGGTGAAAAGAGGTGAAAAAGAAAGACCTTTTTGAACATTAAAGCATGTAAACAGGACACAGCAGTGGCACAAATCAAATTATAAATGTGCATAATGGGCTCCTTCCCTGTGAAGACAGACGTTTATTTTCGAAAAAGACTGAATGCACTGACAACAATGAAGAGACTCCACCAATACGTTGCATATATCCATACCCGCATATTAATCAGCTGAAACATTTTTTAAATATTTAAGATCATATGCAAAAGAGAAGAAGTTGTTGGAAATGAACATCTTTTATATCAGGCTCCCTCGAACAATGCACATTAAATATGTATAAAAAGGAAATTACGCTTGTACAAATTTCAAATAAGAAAAACGATAATGTAAGACATTAAGTAGGAAAGTGCAGTAATCCGAAAGATGTTTTAAGTCATTTTATAAAATAGTTGCCCTAACACACTTTGTCCACCTAATAACACTGACAAGTTATGTTTCATCCTTTCGGTACCTGGCTATAATACTCCAACACCCACATTTAAAGCCGCTTTAATCAATATTTTAATACAAACAATAGATGAAATGACTATGTGTAATGTGAAAGGGGGTTTCTTGCTACCTCAGCAGTTCCTTTCAGTCCACCGCTGTGGTTTTAGTGCCTGCACATTTATAGCTGTCAGCATTCTCGTTAGCAGGCAGCTGTTTCATCATTAAACTGTGCTCTGAACCCCCTGTGCGCTACATTAAATATTACAATGTGGAATAAAATGTAAGAGTTTGGAATAAAATTCTGAGGAGACTATTTGTATAATAATTCAAACCACCTGTACATGTATATATATATATCTCAATAACCTATCAATCATTGGAGATGCATCACTTGAGGAACAGGCTATAATTGAACCATCGATTTTCATGAACCTTGATCACAATGTGCTTGATTATCCACTCATTTTCATATTGTAATTATGAAGGACATACACTAAGGGGCAGAGGTGGGAAGTAGTGGACTACAAATACTTTGTTACTGCACTTAAGTACATTTTTCTGGTATCAGTACTTTACTCCACTACTTATTTTTCTGACGACTTTTTACTTTTACTTCTTACATTTTTAACACAAATACCTGTACTTTATACTTCTTCCATTTCTTAAACAGGTTTGTTACTTTAGTTTTAATCTACGTTTGGTGGCGTGATCATTATTATTTAGAGTCAGTTGCATGCCTATTTATTTTAACACGATCCGTGTATCCATCATTTCCTGGTCTTCTCTAAAGAAGACGGACCAATGAGAACTTTGTCATGTTGCCGTTGTTCAGCATGGAAACATTCATTAGCTAACAATGACATTATTGTTCTATTAATATAAAGGGAGGTCAGGTACTCTTTAAAACAGCTGCTAGTTATGGGTACTTTTTACTTAAGTACATTTTGAAGCCCATACTTCTTTACTTTTAATTGAGTAAAGAAGTTTAGTCAGTACTTCTACTTTTACCAGAGTATCTTTAAACACGAGTATCTGTACTTCTACTTGAGTAAAGGATGTGTGTACTTTTGCCCTCTCTGCTAAAGGGTAGCAGCGGGGGATGGGAGAGCACTTACTGTAGCCAGCTCATCAAACTTCCCGAAGAGTTCGTTGAGCAGCTTGACCAGTTCCTGAGCAGTACACTGAGAAGCCAAGCTGGTGAAACCCACGATGTCTGCAAACAGGATGCTGTCAGAAGGAAGAGAAAGAAGGGTTATACTCTGATGTGAAGAGCTCTATATCTCCTGACAGCTGATGTCCTCATGTGGAAGGAAACTACTCTATTCTTCTCTCTTTTCTGACAACAAAATACCAACAGGTCACACCGAAGCAGAGAAATGAACTAATGGCGATCAAAAGACAAGCAAGAGTAATCCAATCCCTGATAAGTGGAATCGTCTTCTCTGCCAAGCACTAAATCAATTACAGATCTGAGTTGCCTGCTGCTGTAGTGGGGGGAGGAAGGTGATGAAAGCTACTTAGCCCCTCATTAATTTGCTCAGATGGCAACCAAACAAGGTGTTATGGATCTTATTGACTTTCAGTCTGAAATAAAAAATAAATAAATCACTGTTCCCAGTGGAGTAACGCATCAAGGATAAAGCCGTGTGCAGAGCTGGGTAGGATTTGTTGATACTGATACACACAATTAATTTGACTGATCTGAACAACTGTTTAAATTATAAAATACGTTTAACTCAATGCCCATCTACGAGCCTTCTCCACAGATATTATCTGCATCTCAAAGCCTCTTTTAGCAGATGGAGACACCACAGTTGGTATTTCCATGACAACAGTGCAAACACTATCAAGTTTGTGAGATGCAATTGAAAGTCTGGAACAAGCTTAGTAGAATACATAAGGAAGGTTTTAGCCACCACTTTGGTCCAGAATTAAATATTTTAACAAAATACGGAAATCTACAGCTTCACAATTGTGTTATTTGAAGAGTTAGATTATGTTGTATACTGTATATATAGACACCCACTGTTGTGTCTCGTCAAATGTGTTAGTTATGTTTATGTATTATGTCTGTCATTTCATGTTTGTTCACGTCTGGTCATGTCTCGTTTTCCATTTCCTGTTTTATTTTGTGCTTACCTCCTGTCTTTCATTTCAGGCCCTGTTGTCTTCCTCCCCTTGTGTGTTTTTCCCGCCATCATCAGTGTCTGCCCCGCCCCTGATTGTTTCCACCTGTTCCCACTCACCTCATGTTTAAATAGTCCTGTCTCTCCCCTGTCCTGTGTCAGTTCATCTTGTTTGTTTCCCCGAATGGTCGTGCCAAGCCTCAGCTCAGAAAGGATCGCTTTCTCTCATGTCAGGTTTTGTTTTGTTGTTAATTTTGTAGGCTTAAGTTTTTCTTAAGTTCTCTTTTTGTTATGCTTAGTTTTTTCCTCCTTGTGAGCGCTTTTTGTTTATGCCAGTACTCTGTTAAGAGGGATTACCTGATCTTTGTAATTAAAAATACATTTTGTAACATTCAAGACTTTGTCTCTGGGTCGTGCATTTGGGTTCATCAGTTTGTATCGAGGTCGTGACACCCACTTTGGTAACTTTTCATCAAGTCAACACCAACTACCAGCCAATATTACACGCTAAACTAAAATCCTAATACCACACACTCCACCGTCCACGGTCAAGAATAACCTTTAACATTTATTTGTATTATTGTTTTTGTATCTTCCTCCAAAACTGTTAATACTTGGTTATCATTAGGAACAAAAGCATTGTCTGGGCCAAAAATGAATTGTTTTCATCCATCCACTCCAACCTCCTCCAATGACAACACAGTTTTGTTTTTGGTAAGGGGTAGGAGGGGGAGAGCAGACCGGTGGCGAAGCTAAATAGGTATGCGATCAAACGTTCTAAGGGCCACTTCAAAGGGGGGCCAGATCGGTGGGGATGTCACGCCCCTCCTCGGCAAAATAAAGCTTTTTTTTTCTATCCCCATGTGCTCACGGGGGCATGTGTGTGTTTGTGGCGGCTCCCTGGAGACAGGAGCTCGCTGGGTGCAGAAGCATGATGTTTGGCCGAGTGCCAGCGCAGCAGCAAGGCTGGCGAGCGGGCGGCGATGTTCCCGAGCAGTGTGGGAGCCGAGCGGAGAGACAGACACAGACAGAGGGAGAGTGGAGAGGATGGTCTCTTGACAGGAGTGCTGTTGACATGCTACCTAGCCCTACAATCCCACACTCAGCAGCAGTGGTACAGCTCTCCATGTCTCATCTCTGCCTCGTTGGATTGTAATCAGCTCTAAGTCAGGCCAGGTTCTCACGCTCTGTAATGTTGTTTTCATTACAAGTGCAATACAGGTTGCTGCTGGAAAGGATCTTTAGTGTATGACTTTAACATATCACCTGCTTAACAAGTTGTTTATTATAAAACAATTATATATATTTTTGGCCATCAAAAGGTTTTAAATCCAAAGGAAATGTGTTTTAAATAACTTGTATCATAAGTCAGAAACAACTTAAAAGAGATTCAACTTAGAATAACTTAAAACTGAGATAAACCAGCAAAACTAGAACATGAATGATATCCCTCTTTCAAATAAATAACTGGCCAATCAGGAACATATTATAATGATGATAAGTCATGGATGTCAGGAAACAGGCAACAAAAAGTTTTCCAGAGGTCAAAGTCATATCTTCAAAGTCTGAGTTTGATCCATAACCAAAACATTTTCAGATTGTAAGGCGATATAGAACAGAGAGGAGTCCTTGCGTTTGGGATGATAAAAACAACAAGTGTTTGACATCATGACCACCAACATCTTGTTAGCGCCAGATGTATATTCTATAGTTGAGGCTACACACTGACAACAAATACCTGCTGTGAGAGTGAACCACAACAGGGAAGTTCCATCAAAACAGCTACACAACAATGTGCTGAAACTATAAAGCTCCATGAAGCCAATGGAAAGCCTGACAGGATGTGATGAAATGTGTGGTGAGATGTCACCAATGCGCTTCATAGTTGTAAAGTTGAAATACTTTGATATAGCCTCAACGTTAAAAAAAACAACTAGTAGGAGAATCTTGAGAAAATAGCTCCTGTAAGCTGTAACAGAGCCCCTAGAAACAGTCACTGCTTTACAGCATTTCCTATGCAACAACACCAGAAATGGCTAACGAGGAGCTTTTCTAGTCGGTGGTGGCAACAGCGCTCCGTCCAACTCTCCTTAACCTTTAAGTAGTTAAATAGCGTCACCCTTAATGGCTAACTTTAATTGCTCTTCTTCTATTCTGGACCCTGACGTCACAGACGGGGACTCTCGGATCAAAACACTCCGCATAGCTCAGTGGTCCACAGTTGTCATGACACCCCCGTACCTGACATTGTCATGACGTTGGATGTAGATCTTGTGAAATATCCGCTCAGGCGGCTTCAGGAAGTCCTCCTTCATCTCCATAGCAACATTCCTGGGCAGTAGGCTCATCAGCAGACGCTCCTGAGGAGGGAAGGGTTAACAGAAGAAGAAGAAGAAGAAAAAGAAGAAGAGGCAGTGAGAACTTTAAACGGAAAGGACGTAAATGTACATTTTGAATGTTTGTATTTATGCAGCATGAATACACGTATTTTTTTACACAAATGAAGTAATGAAGTATACTCCTTTGTCTATGACATATGTTAAATGATTATTCATTCAACTAAGTAGTCAATTTGGTTGCATCAGTTGATTGTTTAAGTTAATTGCATTCACCAAATCCAGCATCTCAACAGGAAGATTTTTAGATGTTGTTTGTTTAATAACATTTTAAACTTTATAACAGCTTGGACAAGTCCATAAATCAACTAAACCATATCATTGCAATTTCAATTCATCGAGGAATTTGGTCTTGATCTCATGATATTGAATTGTCTTCGTATTTCCCATCCCTAGTTTCTGATTGTTGGCAAATTAAAGACACTAACTCGTCATTGGGTATTTTTACACAATTTCCCAACATTTTATGATTAACAAAGAAAATAAATAAGCTGATTCATCATTTAACATTAATTACATGCACAATTAAATGTATTTTAGTTTACAGACCTTGAACTCTCAGAACTCTATTGATGTGTTAACACTTTTATTTGAAGATTAATAGACTAAACAATTAATCGATTCATCAATTGGTGAAAAATACAGTGAGAGAAAATCCAATTTCCTAGATCCCAATGTGATGTCTTCTGATTTTTAGTTTTGGTTGACCTACAGTGTGAAGCCAAAAAACGTTCCATTCACAGTTGTATAAAAACGGGGACAAAAATTGAAAATAAAAATAAAAAACGTTGCCATCTTAGCCTTCTAGCTGTATACCTAAATGTGACGCTATAGTGTAGTTAAACTAAGTGGGAAATCTGAAAATTGGTGATTTTGGCAAACATAGTATGGTAAGGGTTAGGTACCCGAATGCATACTGTGGCCTTTAGCATTAAAACACGTCCATCAACCGCTCTGATTTACACAACTTTATAAAAATCGACATGACGTCATTCTTATAGGGAAAACTGGAATATTCCCAAACATCTATCAAACTCACACTGAAGTATATTTGGAATCTTAGTCTGAGGAGTAACTTAAGCGTTAATGGATAATCAAAAGGAGTCCTTCCTGCACTTGTCTGAAGTAGTGACTAACCAGATCAGCATATTTGTTTGTGTGTGTGTGAATGGTCTCAGTTGCAGCAGCATGAAGTACTCTTGAAACTCTCGCAGGATGTCAAACGGTTGTGAATGCACAATGAATCATCAGGCGGCTCTGCTGAATAGCTGCTGAGAGGCAGGATATAAAAGCAGCCGTGCTCTCCGGTGTCTCCCTCCGACACTTTCACATAACACGTCCATTCACACAACTGCTCCTCAGCCGTGAATGAAAAAGGTTACCGACGATACAGGCTGTGTTTGTCCACATGTGCTTGTGCTTTACCTAAACACGTGTGTGTGTCAGGTAATATTAGTTTCAAGGTGTGGTTGTTTCATAAAAAAAATAGAATCCCTTTATTAATCTCATCCATTCCTCCTCTCTGACTGCGTTATAATTCCCATTTCTCCTATCTGTCCCAGGCTTAATTCACTGTGTGCTCTGTTTGACTCTGCCTCTCCTCATGGTGGTTATTTATTAATGAGCTCACTTTCTCTCTCATTAAAAATGAACATTCCTTGTCTTCGAGCTTTACAACAGAGGGGAATTCCCATAAAAATATATTTGAAAAACTGAACTGAGGCAATCCAGTTTGTTTGGACAAAGTGTAAAAGGAAAGCTTACTATTTTTCTTTAGGCTTTCTGACAAGACAACAATAACACAGACAATTTAACATGCAACATTTGTTTAGTAAATTAAAACCAAAGTTTAAAAAGGTAGATATCAATGAAAACAAAGAGAGGAATGTGTTTTAGGATTAACCTGTGACGTGGAGACTTACTACTGTTAGTGATATACTAAATATGTGGATAAGAATCTAATTGATATTTATGAACTGTATATATTGTGAAATTTAAAAAAACGTTTTTCTGTCTGAATCATAACTCTTCTCCCTTAAAGTAAAAGTCAGAATAATTACATCACTATATTGCCAGAAAACCTTCAGTAACAGGACTGGCTGTTCGGTTGAGAGTGACCTTTGACCTTTCCATAACCCTTGACCAATAGTTTTGGAAATCACTCGAAAAAGGTCATAAGTAGACCTTAAATTGGGAATTCTTTCTTTCTTTCTTTCTTCTGAGGTCAATTGTGAACTTAGATGGTTGAATTTTATGACAACACAACACAGCAGTGCTAAGAACGAAGCCATAACGTACACTAAACGGTCTCCAGCAGAGGAAATGAAGACTGCAATGTGGTTTTGAAAATGTTAAGAAGCCTAGTGGTGGGGTTGTTTTGTTGCAGTCAAATTGGCCAACTTATTGTATCGTTAGCACTTATTAGAGATGTCACTGTCCGAGCAATGTATCAAGCATTTGGAACAGGGTGGTTGTAGTTTCCCTCAACGTGAATCAAGAGGAAACTACGCCTTTCCTCTGCGCTGTGAGATTACTATTGAACTGAGAAGTCAATTCACCATCCAGACGCTCAGCGCATAGCCCTCACATGCAGGAATCAATACAACCTATGGATCTGGCTCAAAGCACAATCCCAAGCAAACACCCGACGATAACCAGAGACCTGAAATTCAAATCCGAGACGTTTTTGGGGGATTTTGTCAACCTGGTTGCAAGGCTGTTAGCTGGCTGTTGATAAATCCCAATCAGGGGTCTGTGTGTGTTTCACTCACCCAGATAAACTGTGACCTTTACTGGAGTGGGGAGGCCATGAAAGCAATCTGCTTGTGTAATTACCTGTCAGAAGTGAGCCTGTTACTGCTGGGGGAAACACAGCATATCATCATCCAATCTACAAAGCGCAGGTGGGAAGTGTGTGCTCGCCAGTGTTGTGTATAACGAAGGTGAAGCGTGTTTCAGAGGCATATTACACACATGGAGTAATTAATTCTCATGTGGTGTGGGTGTGTTCATAAGAAAGTGTTTTGTGTTTAAGTTGCCCTATTCTTGCTTTATTAAGTCGCTCTGTGAGTGTGAGTGTCTGTGTGTGTGTGTGTGTGTGTGTGTGTGTGTGTGTGTGTGTGTGTGTGTGTGTGTGTGTGTGTGTGTGTGTGTGTGTGTGTGTGTGTGTGTGTGTACGCGCAGAGGGGGTGGAAAGTGTGGCGCTGTTGCATGTGCCACAGTAATTGTTCTTTCCTTAAATAGCTGCTGTCATAGTAACTGTGTGCCTGTGGGCAGGTTGTTAGAATACATTGGCACCTGAAACCTTTGAAAAAAACAACTTTGATGAACATAAGGGTTTAAGACGAGGTGTGGATGCATCACATCTCACTCTGTTTTTTATGTATCTGTGCTTTTTTGGTTGTTTTGTGCAAATTCACCTGCTTTTCGTTCTCATCCTCCAGCCGCAGCCTCTCCTCGATGCAGTTGCGGGCTTGCAGGAAGACTTTCCTCTGGGTGCGTTCGGTGAGAATCCTCACAAACACCCCCGACAAGTTGACGCTGGTGAAGAGCACCGCGTTGGCCACCAGCTGCACACAAACAAGAACAGACATGCCACACAAAGCTGTCAGCATCTGCATACTGCATGTGAGCCAGAGGGAACACACATGTCCATATGTGCATTTCTGTATGCAGTCATACATCCTGGCTGGATTAGATCTCACAATCCTTGATTAATCCATAGGATGGATTAAATGGCAGACATCCAGGCCAGCAACATTGATTACAACATCACTCATACTGTAGGTGTGACTTAAAGAACAAAAGCCACACAGTGGAATGGCTGGCAGATAAAGTGCATTATTGATTAATGATCAAAGACTACTGATCGTCACAAACAGTTCATTCTGTGGAGCCACTCTGTGTCATTGATTCCTCAAGGGTCAGAGGTGAAAGATCGAAGAAGAAACACTCTCATCCGAACCAGCAAGATGGATGACATACAACAAAATACCACTTCACTCTAGTTGATTGATACGGAAAAACAATGTTTGGGCTACTAAAAGTTTATTTTTTCAGTTTCAAATGTACTATTTAAGAAGGATTAATGTTCTCGGGTTGAACTATCCAATGGAATCTGTAGAGTAAATAGACATAGCTTGTCATATGCCAAAAATAGTTGTGGAGTACTCTATTATTGGACCAGAAATCTGGAGATGTTACATAACTTCAATACTTTCTACTTGAATTATCACTTTTACCTACAATTTCTGGCACAGGGACCAGCACTGAGTTGTGTATGTGGATCTGCATGATCCTGTTTCAGCACTGGCAGCTGGACAGCTCCTCGTCTGCTTCATTAGTGAAAAGTGAAACTTTATGCTGCTTTCAATTGTACACCAACAGTATCCTGAGGCTAAAATCGAACATTGAGGGTGTTTGTGTTTGTGTTAACCCCCCCCCCTACTCGAGGGAACACCGGATCATGCCGTAAGCATACTGTTTCTTGGCACAACTTCACATTCATACTTGAAAGCCCAGCAGAGCGCTTCAAAGTTGCTCAAGGGTACTTGGACTGCACTTTTTGACTGAAATGGGAGCTTAACCAACCCCCTACTCTAAGTGAAGTAGCTATAGCTTAAGTCAACAGAGTTGGGGGAGTAAGTGAAGGGCTCAGCGGGTTGCAGGTGCTGCACTTACCGGTCTCCACTGCTTCTGTTTCCTCCCGGTGAACGATGTCGCGATCACAATGAAGTGAGACGTCGCCAGCATCACCCCGAACAGCACCGCGAGCAGCGTCCGCACCGGCAGCAGCACGTAAGCCACGAGGGTGACGAGCATGAGCTGCCACACGCCTTGCTCAGGGGCAGCGGCGCTCAGCAGCTCCGACGTGCCCAGCGCCAGCGGGAAGGGGCAGCAGAGCAGCGCAAAGGTGAAGCTGAAGAGCAGCGCCAGCTTCGCGATCTGCTGCAGCTGCGTCACCTGCAGGTACTTGACGTTGGTGACGATGAACAGCGACAGGAAGACCACGCAGTGCACCGGGTACGAGCCCTTGGACAAGGTGAGGCGCGGGCTGGAGAGCAGCTCCACCAGGGACAGCGACGACGCGGCCACGATGAGCACCGCCAGCGCCTTGAGGGTGGCGGTCTGCTCCAGCTTCAGGTTGTAGTTCTGGAAGAGCGCCTCCAGCTCCTGGCTGTTGAACTCGTCCTCGCAGGCGACGGCGCCCAGGCGTGCGCCGGCCGGGCAGTGACCCTTCCTCCGCCGGGTCTTGGCACTTTCAACTGGCATCCCCTCCATGTTCCGGCCATTCATGAAGCGGGGGATTTTGCGCACGAGCCCGCTCAACTTTTCCGGTTCCTGTCCTCCTCTGCTCGGGAATCGAACCGGCACCCTCTCCCAGTTCATGCGTCCTGGATGTCCGAGGGTAAGTCTCGGTGTCAGAGGAGGGGGAGAGGGTGGCAGTGGAGACAGCAGAGCACCGTTCGCGCCCTATCCACAGGTTGACGATTGTTGGTGTGTCGTCAGGAAAGTAGCCCGACCAATGTGGTGGTCATCTCCTCTCTACTCCTCCTCTATCCTCTCTCTCTCTTTCTCTTCTCTCTCTATCTTAGAAGCTATCTCTATATCGACTCTCCTCTCGTCTCTCTCTTCTCTCTCTCTCTCTCTCTCTCGTCTCTCTCTCCTCTCTCTCTCTCTCTCTTCTCTCGTCTCTCTCTCTCTCCTCTCTTCTCTCTCTCTTCTCTCCTCTCTCTCTCTCTCTCACCACCCGCGGTGCCTCACGCCGGGTTACGGGTGATCCTGCCGCATCGTTTGTGTATGATCAAAACCAAAACAGCTCACCACGAGGCTCGACAAAGAGTCCTCCCAAAATAAATAAAATAATTGACAATACCTTCCCCGGTTTACTTTCTCCCCCTCTTCCTCTCCCCTCTGAGACGCGCAGCTCACACGCAAACACACAAAGCCTACAGTAAATATGAAATACTCCCTTGTGCCCTTCTCCTGCTTTAATTTGCCTTAGTGAAATGTCAGTGGTTATGTGAAGACAGCAGCAAAACAGAGCTGGTGATTTCCCCTCATTGTGTCTGCAGTCAGAGCTGATGTAGTTCCCGGCTAAAAATAGCCCAGCTGCACCGGTGGATGGTCCAATATAGCAACAATTTGGTCTTTCCCGCATCTCTACCCCTCATATATTGTATTGCACAGTCAAGTGCTCAATTCGAGAGGAGGATTTACAGAAAAAAACACTCTTACCCAATTAACTGTGAAAATGTAAGAATGATGACTTGCATCTTAAAATGTGATGCACCATTGTTATAAATGAGGGCATGCTTTGTGCACATTTGCATATTTTGTGCATGCTTTTTTGGATATTGTGTGCATGTCTTTGTGTTATGCTGTAGGTGTGGCTTTAAGTTTAAATTAAAACACCCACAAGGATGAATCTGGTTGCAGAAATCATATCCTCATAGAGAAAAAAGGCTCGTCAGTGGAGAGTGTAACTCAGTATTGCAAACCAAGAGAAGCCTATAAATATGCAAGTGACAACTTCAACACAAATCCCTCAAAATAACTGGATTAAAACATGGAAAATGAGGAAAGGATAAATGGTCCTCAAAATAGCAGCAGCTGCAGTAGCAAAATGCAATAATTGGCATGAAGAAAAGTAAAAAAACACGTGTTATATAAGGATATAATGAGCAGACATATTCAGGATATCCAAAAATATGCTTATGAAGAAATTGAAATGAGTCATACACATGGCTAGTTTATGTGCAGTAGTTTTTTTACATACATTTTAGTTTAATAAGTCGTTTAAGTTTAAATTAATTAGCAGTGATAAATAAAAATAATATTATAATAGGTGTATTAACATGCTATATTAATATTGTAGAACATGAGGAAAAGATAATGATATGTGTGAAATGCATAGGTGTTAAAAATCAAGACGGAGAAAAAAATAGATTTGACTGTAATGTATTTAGTAATTGTTTACAGCCTTGAGGATAATGATTGATATCCTGTATCAGTACGTGTTTCTACATGAATGCCTCTTTCTCTCCGCTTTACTTCAGTGCTAATTGTGTGATCTGACAAGAGATACAAAATAACAGGCTTTCAAACTGATCAACAGCTTCTCTTTAGCGCGCATACAAGCGTATAGGAGAAAAAAGCAAGTGTTTTGGTGCCTGACCTGACAGCTTGCTTTTTGTTGCTCCGTGTGCCTCAGATCCTGAAGATCTCCGAGGTAATGGAGGCACATCAATGTAGAAGTCAATGTGAAGCACTTTGAGCCTTCCTAACAAAAAAGTCTCTACATGCACACAGTCAATTACTATGTGGTCAATATCTACTATCGTCCGACGTGTTTTTTCAAATCGATGGGTTGCAGGGGCTGGATCGGTGAGAAGAAAGACAGTCTGACCCCATCTGAAGGGAGACTAATGTGATTTGGTCTAGTGGCGAAAAGAGCTGACACACTGTCGCTCTGAAGTCCCTCCACTGTCTAACAGTTAGTCTAAAGATGTTAAGCTCCGAACTGTGTATACATCTTTTTGTGGATGTACTTGCCTGTGACTATTTTTGATAAGCTGCAAAGATATGTCCCTTATAGAGTCCGCTCATTGCTTCCTACTTGACCAAAATCTCAGTCTAAGGGAATCGTATGGGACACATACTGTATGTACAATACATGAGAAATCATCCATTAACACTATTTGGAACTTTTAAAATTCCAATAAGCAGCCATGATAAGCAAGTTCAAATATGTAAGAAATCTTTTTAACAAAGGTAAACAACGATAACAGATCATTTTGCACAAAACTATCATTACTTTGTTAGCTCCGAAAAATACAGCTCACATGAAAATGATGCAGCGTGGGAACAAACTTGATTGCCTCCATATCCATAAAACTCACTAAAGCTCTTTGCTTAAGTAATTTGAATTGATATTTTATCTTTAATCTCTGCGGTCTGAAAACAATTACAACTTTGTTTCTCTCTGTTCTACTTATATCGCAGACATGTCGGAACTAGACGTGACCTTTGACCCCCATGAACTCACATGTTTTATCAGATAATAATAAAATAAAAACTACCATCCTTATGTAAACATGAGCAAAACAATATACTGTAAAATGAGGCTAAGGTTATTTACACGTGATTTTAGATAGATAGAATTGGAGGGATGAAACCCTCTTTAATGGTCACACATGCAGAGCACACAGCACACAACACACACAGTGACATGTTTTTCTCTGCATTTAACCCATCCTAGTACTAGGAGCAGTGGGCAGCTATTGCACAGCACCCGGGGTGGGGGGTTGTCCGGTGCCTTGCTCAAGGGCACCACAGCAGGGCCCAGGAGGTGAACTGGGACCTCTCCAAGTAGCAGTCCACACTCCACATTTTAGCTCTGTTTGGGGACTTGAACCGGCGACCCTACATCTCCCAGTCCAAGCCCCGACTGACCGAGCCCCGACTGACCGAGCCCCGACTGACCGAGCCCCGAGCCCCTACTGACCGAGCCCCTACTGACTGCCCAGCTAGAAATGTTTTGTTCTAAAAACATTCTGAGAATGTTACATTCATTGTTCTAGGAATGTTTTCAGCGGGAAGTTTTCTTTTGGTTCCCAGAACGTTCTTCTGAAAGGTAGGATAACGTTCTCTAAAAACATTCTTAAAATGTTTGGTGATAACCTTCCTAAAATGTTTTTGATAACATTGTTAGAACATTATGCCCTACTATTCTTAAAACGTTTTCAGCAGAAGCTTTTATTTTGGTTCCCAGAATGATCTTCTGAAAGGTAGGATAACGGTCTCTAAAAACATTCTTAAAATGTTTTTGATAACATTGTTAGAACATTATGCCCTACTGTTCTTAAAACGTTTTCAGCTGCAAGTTAGATTTTTTTATGTTGCCAGAATGTTATTATTTTAGAGAAGGATAACATGCTTTATGTTTAAAACATTATGCAAATGTTCTGTGGTAACAATTTACTACAATATGTTTACATTATTAGAACATAAAGACATAATATTCCTGTAATTGTTCAACTCAAAATTCCTGGGTAACTGGACTGACCACTGTAACTATTGGAATTTGACTATTAACACATGTAAAAGGATGACTCAGAATCAGCTTGTGAAAGTAACATTTGTTTATTAGAAAAGGGGAGCTGGGAGTGGAGGTTAGTTATGGCAGCAGTGGGAAACAGTTGTTCCAGGGTGGAGAGGCCTGGCTGGTCTTGGGAGTGTAGAAGGCCTTGTATTCCTCCTGGGAGAGACACAAAAATGAGTGTGAGGCAAAAGCAGGCAAAGTTGTCAAAGAATATGCTGGCAAAAAGCTAGAGCGGCACGCAACAAACCGTTCATGGCAACAAACCGTTCACGGCAACAATCCGGCAGGGAATGAGTGCAGGCTGCAGGCTTTCATAGTGTGGCTGATGAGCAGGTTGCAGGTGTGGTTGATTGGAGATTGCTCCCAGCCGTGTAGAGCAGACCAGCAGGCAGGTGTGGGGAGAGAGAGACACACAGTAGAAACAAACACATACAAACACTAACAGGGGTTTAAGGGACGGGCAGTGATAGTCGGTCCGTTCTTCTATGTCTGTCTTTGGTTTTCTAAGTGTTATTCGATCCATATGACAATAGAGATATGTGCATAAACAACAAAAACACTTGGGGTATAATGTTCGAACAATGTTATCACCAAACATTTTAAGAATGTTTTTAGAGAACGTTATCCTACCTTTCAGAAGTACATTCGAGGAACCAAAATAAAACTTCTCGATGAAACCATTCCTAGAACAATGAATGGTAACATTCTCAGAATGTTTTTAGAACCAACAATGTCTAGCTGGGAACTCAGACATGCCTACGCAAACATGCAATATCATGAATTACATGCTTTTTTTAAAAGGAAAATGTGGTGACATCAGATTTTTTTTAAACATCCTTTTCAAACAAATGCAACAAGTTTGTATTTTAAAGCGCACTACAAATAAATCTGACGTTGACCATTAATATTTCGCATCACAGGAATGTTTTATAAAAAAAGAATAACCTCCTGAAAACATTATCCAAATGTTGCTTTCAAAATGTTCTTCTTTGGTTATCATGTAACATTGAGGGAATGTTTTATAAAGAACATCTTTAATGTGTTACCCCAACAACGTCCAAAACACATCCTTAGAATGTTGCAGGCAAAATGTTCCACCTTTGTTAACATATCACATTAAAGAAACATTTTATAAAAAAACTTTCTGTCATCTCAGGCCTCAATAACATCCTCAAAACATCCTCTGAATGTTGCAGTTAAAACGTTATGTCTTAGTTAACCTTAAACCTTATAGGAACATTACTTGAAAAAATAAAAATCCTAAAAAGGTTCTTTGAACATCAGATGAAAACGTTTCTTTAAAACCTTATTAGAACCTGTAGGTAATGTTAGCCAAAGTTGTGAGAACGTTCCCCGCTAGCTGGCATGTCTGTCGGTCTCAAATCTAAAGGGTGCAATAACGATTTTTATCCAATATGCATAAACAGCGGACACTGTTTATACGCAGCCCTCACAAACCACACACGGCCAGATAGCTTATCTAACAGTTAGAACCTACATACGAGACACAACCTTTATAGTCAGAAAAAAGTGTGATTATTTTCGGATATTTTACACATATGATATTATGAATACTGTGGGCCTACATACCTTAGTGTGATTATAAGTGCATGTGAGTGAATATTGGCATGCATAAATTCGTTTTTATACGTCCTATTCATTGTCTCAATGCGCGCATACATCTTAAGAAAGTTATCACCAAAAATGTTAAGAATGTTTTTAGAGAACGTTATCCTACCTTTCAGAAGAACATTCTGGGAACCAAAATAAAACGTCCCGCTGAAAACGTTTTAAGAACAGTAGGGCATAATGTTCTAACAATGTTATCAAAAACATCTTAAGAAGGTTATCAAAAACATCTTAAGAAGGTTATCACCAAACATTTCAAGAATGTTTTTAAAGAACGTTATCCTACCTTTCAGAAGAACATTCTGGGAACCAAAATAAAACGCCCCGCTGAAAACATTCCTAGAACAACGAATGGTAACAAACATTTCTAGCTGGGAACTCACACATGCCACCGCAAACATGCAATATCTGCTTACAGTTTATCATGAATTACGTACTTGTTTGTTTTTTTCAAAAGGAAAATATGGTGACATCAGATTTTTTTTATAACATTCTTTTCAAACAAATGCAACAAGTTTGTTTTTTAAAGCGCTCTAGAAATCAATCTGACCATGACCATGTTAATATTTGCCATAACAGGAACGTTTTATAAAAAAAAGAATAACATCCTGAAAAGATTTTCAGAATGTTTCTTGGAGAATGTTCTTCATTTGTTATCATGTAACATTGAGGGAACGTTTTATAAAGAACATCTTTAATGTGTTACCCAACAACGTCCAAAACACATCCTTAGAATGTTGCAGGCAAAACGTTCCACCTTTGTTAACATATCACATTAAAGGAACATTTTATAAAACACTTTCTGTCATCTCAGGCCTCAATAACATCCTGAAAACATTTTCAGAATGTTGCTTGGAGAATGTTCTTCATTTGTTATCATGTAACATTAAAGGAACATTTTATAAAACACTTTCTGTAATCTCAGGCCTCAATAACATCCTGAAAACATTTTCAGAATGTTGCAGTTAAAATGTTATGTCTTAGTTAACCTTAAACCTTATAGGAATATTATTTGAAAAAATAGCATCCTAAAAAGGTTCTTTGAACATCAGATGAAAACGTTTCTTTAAAACCTTATTAGAACCAATAGGTAACGTTAGCCAAAGTTGTGAGAACGTTCCCCGCTAGCTGGGTGAGCACTTACTGACTGAGCCCCTACTGACTGAGCACCTACTGACTGAGCACCTACTGACTGAGCCCCTACTGACTGAGCACCTACTGACTGAGCCCCTACTGACTGAGCCCCTACTGACTGAGCACCTACTGACTGAGCCCCTACTGACTGAGCACCTACTGACTGAGCCCCTACTGACTGAGCCCCTACTGACTGAGCCCCTACTGACTGAGCCACTGCCGGACTGCTTTTTGTAATTTCATTAGAAGAACCTAGAAGTTTTTGTTTTACTTACAGTAAGCCCTCTTTTTCTTCAGATTACATTTAAGTGTGCCATGAATGTATACATCTAAAGCAGAAAATAGGCAGTTTGTATGAACCAGATGAAAGTCAGGCTGATACTGTTGGCCAATATACATCCTGCACATATTTAGATTCCTCCTTTTTCCTCCAGTAGCCTCATTGAAATATCTGAACTAGAGACAAACTATAAATAACTGACTTAAAATAGCAATATAACTCATTTAAGAATTAAAAGTTAATTCTTGACCTTGAAATAAAAAGTTAATCAATAGCTGGAGATGGATTCATTTGTTGAAGTTGCAATGCACTTCTATTTCCAAGGTCAGTATATGTACTTGTGACATTTTCATTAAATGTCCTGTGGTCCATTATATAATTTGTAATGGAGTTAGGTGTAATTAACACATTACTTTAGGCTTCATTCATGTTAATGACAGGTGTCCACTCATGGTTATGAGAGTGTCATGACAATGTCCTGTCAGCCCTTCAAATACATTCTTACCATCTCTTAGGGCAGCATTACATCAACAATAAATAAACTAAAATGGTTTGTGGACTGTGTGTATGACCCTCTTTCAGACCGAGCCAATCTAATATGTTAAATATTGAGGGGGGAAATGAGCAGCCCCTCCAATTTGGACTGATCCAAATTTCTGTTTAAAATTGGATTGGTTCACTGACATGCTTCTACAAACTGAGGAGGCAGGTTCCGGCAATGGTTAAGTTAAGTGAATGTGTTCAGCCTCATTAGATTGTGTTTATAGCACAAAACTGTATTGGTGCCTAATTTAAATTTGCCAAAGTACATATTTTATCGGTGGACGGAAACATCAGCTAAATTCATTCAAATCTGGCGTATAACTCCCCCATTACTTTTGTATATTTGGATTTCAAATGACTCACTATCCTTATTTTATCGATCAAAACGTGGTTAAATTCTAACTGCCATTTAAATGGTCTTCTCTCTAACTATATTTCCCTTATTGCTAATCATTCATGTGCATATGATGCCTCATAAATGAACATTAAACAGCTTTAAGTTTGGGAAAATCAAGTGCAGCATTATGTCACATCCCCACCAGCTCCTTTCCAAGTGTCTCATCTGTGCTGTTTAGCATCATGCCTGTGAAGTGAAGTGATACGGCAGCCAGGCGGCTCTCTCTCTCTCACCCTCTCTCCTGAAGTAAGTGACAGCTACAGATTTTTCGGACCATCCTACCCTCCAGGATGCCTTGACAGTCCCCCGTTGCCATGGCAACATAGGCAGTACGGCTTGCAGTTGTGACTGATACGCTGCTGAGGTGTTTCCCAATCTGACACCCTCTCTCTCTCTGTCTGTCTGTCTGTCTCTCTCTCCGACTTTCTTTCAGGTGGTTAGAGAGGATGAGTGCAGCTGATGTGTTTGTACCTGTCTGCCCCGCGGCGACGCAGCACCCTGCCCTGTCGGCTCATCGCGCTCACTCACATTTCTCCAAATTGAGGCTCTGACATCAAGGTTGTGCAGATGAAAGCTTCAGAGGTGACTAAACCACACAAAAACATGCAAAGACACAAGGTGGTTGAGTAAGGGGTAGACATTGTGCTAACTGTGTGTGTGTGGGCATGTGTCTACTATCAATTGATTTAAAAGTTGGAAAATGTCATAACAGCGACCTAAAAATCCCAGCTTTTATTTGTCAGACCTCCAGCTCCAATAATTCCAGCCAGGTGATTTGGTGTGTATGGTGTGTGTGTGTAAGTGTGTGGGATGGCAGCCAGTTGGCAGGGAGACACAGAGACAGATAAATGGGACCTTAGCAGACTGGGATCTTCAGCACATTCATGAATAGGAGCCCTCCACCGGGGCGATCCACCGCTGCTGCACTGTTGTTTGTATTCATGAATAAAGCTGCTTGCTGCCATTCATACAAACACAATTAGCTCTCTGGTTCTCCTGTGGAGGACAGGCTTAGATGAACACAGAACCCAGCTCTCATGCATAAAACACTGATATCCTCATGAACCGCATTGTCTATATCATTGCTGTGCATAGCTTAATGGATTTATTCTTAAATGTTTACAAGATTTTCGCATGTTTATAACTCAGAAAAGAAAAAAGAAACCTGAATGAAAACCTTTAAAGCTGTCCTTGACACCTCTTCACTGCTGCTTTAATGTATTTTTGAAGTGCACAACTACAGATTGTAAGTATGCTTCCTTATGCACAAGAGGAGAAAACGAGAAGGATGAGAGAGGCACAAAAAGAGAGTCTTCCGCAGTAGGCTGGGTGTTAAAGTGTGTGTGTGTGTAAATGTGTGTGTGTGGTCTCTTTGGTTGCAGTGAATGTGTGGGAGTGCTATTGAGAGATATTTTTTATTCTGTGTGTCAGCTCCTCTCATCTCCCTCAGCAAGAGATGTCAGAGGGAAGCGGAAAAACATTTCCAATGCAACTATTATTTAAACACACACTCACACACTCGTGCAAAATACATGCACTTTCAAAACTCTTTCATATGGCACCAGTTGCGTTAAAAGAAGCCTGCCAGATTGTCTGCGCTTTTTATCATTTTCCCTCGGAGTGCCTGTGAGGGAATTTGACATGAACACTATTAAATATGAATACGATCCTGATTGGATGAAATTCCAGATGAATGATAAAGTCTTCCGCAAAAAAAACAACCTTGAATCTGATACCGATGGTGATGAAAGATTAAAAGGGCCCATGCTCTCCGCTTATGAGAAGAAATAAACAACTTCTGGTGTTTGAAAGAAAAAGGAAGCTTTTAATTCTCCCGACACCTCCGAGCCACGGTGACTGAATAATACTTTCCCATACGGTAGATAATGACAATAACGATTCCCTGTGGACATTCGTCAACCTAATGACTTCCACGCCTCTGCTTTTAGTGAATAAAGTCACTGTGGACTGCAAAGTGGGATTAAAGTCATCCTGGTGGAATACAGCGCAGGATGTCTCTCAGGGAAAAAGTTAAATGGATTTTGCTCACTGTCAGTGAAGCTTGTGAACAAAAGCAATCGTATATGTGGCTACCCCTTTAGCATCAAAGCTACTATTTACTACTATATTCCAGACATGAAAGATCTACAAATATCTAAACTCTAAAAATGATGTTCTCAAGCCTCTGTTGACTAGCACATTATTAGTGTCACGGCTGTTAAACATTTGGAATGGATCCCTTAGGCGAGTCACAGGAAGATTAAAGTGGTTCCTCAAATGATTTGGTAGAAATGTGCATCTGAAAAGGGAAATATGTAAGGCAGCCAGGTCACAAATCAAACCTATAAACACATACACATTATGTATGTATACTCATGTTATAAAAGTATATAAAAAGTGCCTATAAGGTTGGATGCCAGCTTCAAGTATGGTAGTATAGCTATATAATAAACCATAACAAAGTAATATTTTAATGAAAGGGGCTTTTTGCTGCCTATAAGTTCTTAAATACTTAACGGTACTTGTTGTTGCCGAAACTCTTGTACTTTTACAATAGCTTTTTTGTAGTGTAATATTGCTACTTTGAGTTAAAGATTGTATTTCTTCTTCCACGTTTGATAACCCCCATGTTGTGGCAGATATTAGCTACCGCCTATATACTACAAATGAATTGGGAAAACTTAAGTCTGCTAGCATCCACCTAGTGTAATATCTTCACAGCGGGTGAACCTTAAAATAGATGAAATGATTAGCAGTATGCTATACCAAGTTTAGCTCAAACGAGATACTCAGACTTTGAAGTTGATGATGCTCTAAAATGATTTATGTTAAGTGATGCGTTTGTTCACGGCTGGTGAACTCCAGATACTGGTCAAATCAGATGCTGTACTTTCTTTAACATTTCTTCTTGGATTGCCATAGTAACACAAGCTTAATTAGTTTAAATATCAGCGTTGGGTATTAGCCTTATTTTGGTGAAAGCCTATCTGTAAGCACCTAAAAGGGGGTCTAAGTGCATAGATTGGTTTACAGAAAAACTAAATAAATCAGGTGCAGATGATCAGAGAACAGTCATATGCAGGGGTGCACATAACTTTCTTAGTGAGTTACTCAAATGAGTACCAGGAGACAATGTTTGGTACGCAAGGTTATGTGTTCAGCCCCTCTGTTTCGCGAACCTCGGCTGGGGGGGTGTGGCTGGGGGTGTGGTATTGAATGTCGACGGGAGGGGTGACGGGAGGGGTGGAGGTGGGCGCTAGTGGAGCACTCGCGTGGAACTCGCGTGGAACTCGCGTGGAACTCGCGTGGAACTCGCGCCAGAAGTTGTGGCACAATTCCGTTGTACACACCGACGTTAACAGCAGCCCCGTCTGTGCGCACGGCGACTGACTCTATCGTCCAGTGATCGAAGCGCCTTCTGGAAATGCTTCTCAAATCCGCCGGTACGCAAATGCGCTTAGTGAGACAAGTGACGGTACGCATTTCAGATGTTTGCCGCGCATGCGTACCTGCGTACCAGTTATGTGCACCCCTGGTCATATGCTTGTTTTTCATCATTGGCAAAACATGTCGTTCGGCGTTTCAGTTGAAGAGCAATAATTGTCCATTAGAGGTGTCAGACCTTTTTACATGGAATCTGAACATTTTAGGACATACCAAACATAAATCCTAAATCAAGCAGATCATGAACACCAGACTGTATGTTAAAGCCCTAAAACAGGCATGACGGTAAACAGGCTTCAGTATGAATCTGGTGGAGATTCAAGACAATTGACGTCAAAGGATCGGACTGTAAAAAATGAGGATAACAGTATTTGTCCTATTTCTTTTGGTACTCTTAAAACCTAAGAAATGAAAAGGTAAATATTTTCAAACCTGTGTGGTGTAAACAGCTTTTTGATAAAGGTATGAGATGGCACTTCAAACTATTATTCCAGTTAATTACAACTCAGATCTTATTTCCATAGTTTCGGCCATCATTTTCTAATTGTTTGATGCCATTATTTACTCACCAAAAGACTGTAATGCCTGTCATCTGGAAATAGGAATAAAATAACCTTGTAGAGAGTTTAAAAATGAAACAGCCAAAGCATTTTTCTACACAAAATGTTAAGAGAAGTCTGGATCAATAGTTGAGATTTTCAGATGAGGGAGAAGCTTATGGTTGATCAATGCCGGAGAAACCCTTGGTGACCACGTTCTCGGGTCAACTTCCCAATCAACTTGACACATCAAATAATCAGCAGCGGCTCGGTGACACTGTGACTGAAAGCTCAGGACAACAAAACAAATCACCAGGAGCTGTGTGTGTGTGTTTCACACTTAATACATGGAGCATTCACCCTACAGATTATAGCTGCACACATTAAATATTTAAGCGACCATGAATTATTGATCCCAATCAATGTTTGCAGATCAGAGCTCTCAGCTGGCAGAGGAGGAGCTAATGAGTGGGGGGGCTAAACAGACAGCAGCACTGTACAGCAGCAGATACCCTCCGGGGGGCTGATGATTAACCATCCATTCGCAAGTTAGCTGGCCAGCATCTAATGTAATTCATATATTCGTATTTCATAGGAATTCATCCAATCCGAAATTTTTCATTTATTAATTTTTGTTCAAATCCTCAACGCTTTCCCCGTAATCTCCTTCCAAATTATATAATCCAATTCAGAAACAAAAATATAAACAAAATTAAGCCTCAACTAACAAGCGTTCAAGTAACTGTGATGCAGTTGCCTGTTTTTCCCCAACAAAAGAGTGTGGATATGAAAAAATAAAGTGTAATTTTAAGATTAGGGAAGGATTGCTACAGTCCCTACATCAAACATCCATTGCGGGTCTGTAACACACTTAAGTTTCCCCATGAAGGTATTGCCAATCATACGAAACCAGGCTGGGTCAAACAGAAACATAAACAGATCATTTTGTTTATTGAACAGATGAAATGATGTAATACTCTGTACTCAACCTGAACAAAGCTAACACAAGTCAGCAGCTTCCCCTGTTAGTCACTGTTTCATTTCAAATCCAATGTGCTGGAAAACAGAGCTAACACCACAACAAATGTGTCACCATCCACACACTGTATTCCTCTGTTTTTCCTGAGCACATGCACAAACACATTGAGGCACTCTCGGGTAGAGCAGCTGTGAGCCCCACATCTGATTATGTTATGACACCAGGCAGGAAACACAAGTGGAAGCGTGTCTCATCTGAGTGTAAAATACACCGAGGACGAGGCTGCTCCATCACAGTAAATGACATAACTAGTTTACATCAGCGCTGCTTTACTGTGCACAGGGAACCAAACTCACAGATTAGCTCAGTGGAAACTCTCAATCTATATATCGCTTTTTTTATGTAGTAGAATTGTTATTGCAGCGTGCTGGTTTGCCAGCCTTAGTTGTGTCTGGGCGTCTCTGAACCCCGGGGGCTACAGCTGATGATTAGCATTTACATAATGAGCTAAATGTTAGCTGCTGCCTTAAACTGCTACTTCTCAGCTGCAGGGGGCAAGCTGACCTCAACATAAACAATCAGGACAGCTTGGGGATCGGGACAATGTTGAAGTTCAAAATGAGTGAAATATGTATGAATTCTATTTTTAGTGAAGTCTATTTAAAGGAGAAGTCTTGCAATATTCTGTTTTTTTCCCAAGGTATCATGAATTGATGCAGAAAATACTGTGTGTGTATCAAATCTAGATATATTCCTCAGTGACAGAGTTCCATTGCAAAACTATTAAGAACACATTAATGAGCCAAACAGTACACGAACACACAAACACTGTTTGTTTATCTGTTGTCTTCAATCCCAGATACACCTTTGAAACACACCCTTTACTGAAGTGTGTTATATATCGTTTGTGCATGTAACCCAAACTTCCCTCATCATAAATCAACATTTATAGTGTTTTGTGTGTTTTGGCCGTTAAAATGACAATTTGCAGTGTCTGAATATTTCTTAGCTGGGACTAATGGCAGGTAACCAATGGAGACTCCAGAAATGTACCAAGAAATAGTCCTACACTGAATAATTGGCACAAGTAAGATGTTGTCTAAAAATAAGCACTTTTGGCCATCAACAATGTATTTACTGTACAGACAACTTCCAGCAAGAAAGTGCACCCGTGTCAAACTATTCTTTAACAACCCAAATTCTCAGAAAGAAAGGGTACAAAATATCACATGTCCTCCATTTCTTTGCTGCTTTATACAAGACACAAATTCTCTTCCTCGTCTTCGCCTTCCTCCTCTCTGTCGCAATCTGTCCTCTGAAAACACAGACAGCTTGCCTGACCGCCTGGAATATACATTTGGATCTGCTTGTCACTTCACATCTCTCTTGTCTTTGTGTCTTCCCCTCTCTTCTCCCCACCTCTACCCGTGCTCATAATCTCTCTATGTGTCCATCTCGACCCCTCTTATAGGGAGCACGCTCACAGATAAGAGATATCCTGCTTTCAATTCTTCAGGCTGGGAACCAGGGGGATGACCAGCTCTAAATCTAAAGAGTGGGGGCTCTAAATGTAAACAGTGGCACGCAGAGCAGCTTAAGGGGCTATAAATAGAGCGATGGAGCAAGAGAGGGAGCAAGCAAGCGCGAGCGAGAAAGCTTTGCTTACGGAATAAAAATTGCTCCCGACAGTCAGGGATTAGTGCTTCCCTGGAGGATTTTCACTCCAAAACCCAATCTCAGGCGATTGGGAAGAGCACCAGCCGCAGTCATCTTAATTCAGTTAAACCCTGCCCAACACGGACAACATAGATGCTTGTGTGCACGCAATGGTACTGAATTTGACATGTTATACACACACATGCTTAGTGGGTAGGAGCATAAGGTGAAGAAGAATGAGTGGGGGGTGTTTGAAGAAAAAATGGCAAAATGTAAAGCTGTGTGTTTTGTTTTGGTATAATTGAAAAACACACACACAGACACACACTCACAAACACATCACTGTGAGCCTCATTACCAGCAGATTACTCAGCACCTGATCCTGCTAAGCTTGTTAAACAACACTGTTCTGCATCACACACACACACACACACGCACACGCACACACACACGCACACACACGCACTCTCTGAGTGCTAATAATAACTTTTGGCATACAGAAAAAAACAGCGGAAAGTATCCTTGACAGTAGAGATGGCTGGTGTCACTGATGGCAATGGAAATGAAAGACACTACTTCCTGTCATTTTCTAGTGTTATTTATAGGTATTTTGTCACTGGGACACAAGAACATCAACACAACAGATACTGTCGGATACACCACCATGTCTTCTGCTTATAAAGTGTTTAGCCCAATAATGGCCGAACACAACACCTACTGTAGCTTATTGACAATCATTGGTATTGTTGTTTGGCAAAGAATGATGCAGAAACAGGGACGTTTATACCAACATCTCTTGCCTATTACAACTTGTTGTTGGTCCTGTCAGGTGGAAGACTAAACTCAATCTTGTATTGTCAAATAAAGCAACTTCTGATTTAATCGAACAACAAGTAAGCAACCTTGCCATAATATCACCAAGTTGCTTTGGTAGAATGTTTACATCTTCAGCAGAAACCGATGAACATCACCATCCTATTGGAGTTGTGTTTGTTTCCACCTGAGGAATATTAGTCCAAAAGTAATTCTCCTTTTAGTTCTAGTTTGGTCTCCACCAACTCCTGAGAAAGATATATACAGTATCTCTTTTACTTTCTTCGGCTGTTTTGTTAACATTCTCACTTTTTTGTGTATACAGAAACAACGCTGAGTCAACTCTTACATGGTGGAGCTGGTTAACCAAAGTCATACTGTGTGTGAATTTCAGTCTGGGGCGAACTTCATTGTTAGGCCTTACAAGTGATGACATTTTGAAAATGAAGAATGACATCATAACATTTAAATAAGGATATGTTTGCAAAGCAAGGAACATTTTTGAAGAGAAAGTTAGGAAAATAATGCATTTTTCAAAAGAGAGGATATTTAGCAAATTAACAATATACACATTTTTAAATAATGGTGGTATTTATCAAATGTACAGATATTTTGTCAGGTCAAAGTACCTTTGGTGGTAAAGATGCACAGAGACATACTGTATCCGACGTAATAGCCTACTGCAGATCCTCTGGTTAAAGATTTTTTTTCTGCTCTTTAGAACATAAAAAGTACACATTTCCTTGAATGTGAAGTTATTATCAGCATAAGCTATATCCTTGGCTACATGGAAATATGAACATCTAAAATGGGACAAAAATGCTCTGTACACTCATGTGCTTTTTAAGTATGACCCTATATATACTAATTTCCACAACTTTATCCACGATCCACTGTTTCTCTGCGTCTTATTTTCTCTCCTTTTAACGACCCAAACGGCTACAGAAATACACAAAGTCAAACATGCGGCCAGAGGTGATAATTCTGAACAAATACTCATGAAATATTTTCAAATGTTTGTATAAAATAAAGCTGACAAACCTTTGGGAAATCAGCTACACCCTCGGAGTCACATGGACAAACACAGGCCCCTGTCCGTTAGAGGTCACATGTGGGCTCGTAGCTCATAAAGCTGGTGGTGAGAGGGGCTGTGGAGGGGGGGCGAATGTGACACTGTGACATTGACGGACATATTTACCGTAACCTCGCCCTGGCCTTGACTGAAGAGAACGCTGTAATTCTTCTCTTCATTACAACCCTTGTAGGTTCACATCTGCAGCTGGCGGACAGGGGGTGAAGACGCATGCCTTCACTTAATGTGTGTGATTCATTTTGGACATCATTATAGCATTTTTTTTAATTGATTATGGTGGCGTAATTATTCGTTTATAGAAATATGTCACAATCCTGGGAAAAAAAGGGTGCAGACAGACTTTGTTTTCTTTACACTTTTCAAATCTCGGTGGCCTCAAGGCGGCATAGTTTAGTTTTTGTTCTCTTACTAGAAGTGACTAGGTTCAAACGCAGGTCAGGGACAGGCCTAAAGAAAGGGAAGAAATACCAAAATGAAAAACAATATATTACATGATATTAAAAAGTCCTGCATTGGAAACAATACTGGAACAGTGATTCTTCATTGGACCTTATGCTGCCCTGGTAAGTGTGAATTAAAGTCTAACAATAATAATAATCAGGGCTGTTTGAGGTTGGCTAGTATTGGGGATGGACACTATACCTCTGGCCCTTCAAATTATAAATCCGTGGTTATGTGCACTGAATTCTGAAGGAGTCCCAAAACCTCGGAAATGCATTTTTGCACATCCAGGTACTCATGTTTCAAAGATTGGTGTTAAAATATATTTTTGGTTGGATGAAAAATGTATAGAAAAATACAAGCATAAGAGTTTCAAACACTTTGTAATTCAAGATAAATACATCAGTACCTACTCCACTTTTGAATTTAGAAGCTTAAGTGTCTTAAAATAGACAGCACTTAACACGAGGAAACCCATCCACTCTGCGGTAAGTATATGTGCTGCTTATTGTCAGTGAATCCGAGAGTCAAATGAGCTAAATTCTACCACTCTAATTACTGTAAAGTAATTCTACAGCTAGCTTAGCTTAGCATTCAGACTGAAAGTGTGATGTAGCCTAGCTTTTCGCAAATTATATATAAAAGTCCTATAAAGCTCACAAATTAACACATTCAACCTTGTTTGATTACATTTGTAAAATAAACTAAGTGCAAAACTCAATTTTAAGAGAGTTTATTCATGAAAATTGCTTTTAAATATACATTCCCCTAAATTAGCCAAAATATGTGATTACAGTTTAAGAAGCCAATAGGGGCGGGGTGTATTTACAGTATTAAGTATTTGTGTTTTCAGACTCATTACATTCTGACCTACATTTCCCTTACATTGCTTTTCTTTTCCACCTTATTTCTCTCTCAGTCTCTCGCTGACAGGCCTAGCTGGCAGTACGACTCAGATTGGTGTGAAATCGCCGCCTAACAGGCGGGAAATTGGCTCTGTTATTTTTGGAGCAGAGTCATGGGGGACCGTCGGACCATCATCCTCTCTCTAATGAGCAGGTGATGGAGGCGTAGCTGTGGAGGGAGGGGGGGGGGAGAGATTCACAGCATCTCAAACACACATGGCAGATGTACAGATGAGAGCGAAAAAAGAGGTTGAGAGAAAGCAGAGTAAAGAGAAAAAGAAGGAAAGAGATATATGTGATGAGATAAGGTTTTACGCTAACATGAATATCAACATCAGATTAGCCCAATATTAATTAGCCCTGCTGACATCCGTCACTCGTGCAAATGAGCCCTCACAGAGCCGGCCTGTGCACAGTGTGAGATGATTGAAGCCTGTTGGGTGTTGGTGAGGAGGAAGGAGCAGATTCCATCTTTAGCATGTCTCCTACATGTATAACGAGGAACATATAGATAAAGGAAATGGTTCCTAAGCTTTTTTCTATAAAAAGGTACCCCTTATGGACATTTTCAAATGGATATTAAAGACTATTAAAAAGTCGTTTTAAGACAACATAATATTAGAAAATAAATCTATGCCATTTCTTAGGCTTATGAAGATACTTCTTACCAAAAACCAATATCCAAATTATACATTGCTCTTCCAAATTGAAAAGGAACCCATACTCAACAGAGGGTAATTTCACAATACCACTGGAATAATGGGATCTGCAGACAGCAATGGCTAATGACAAGCTGTCCCTCCTGGGGAGAATTCAGCTGGAGGAATGTGACTCCATTTGTCTTTACTGCAGCTCAAAAGACTAACCACTCTAATCAGGCTGCCTGCTGGAGGTCCTGTTGGAGCGCAGTGGCAAACCACTTTCACATTTTCTGGAATCGTCCCTCCTTGGCTTCATGTAGGTCAACAGGGTCCTTGAGGCAGACTTTAAAAACGAAAATCTATTTTAATTTCAAAATGAAGTACCTTGGTGATCTGGGCCTCACTGCGCAAAGCGAGATAAATACTTTTATGGGTGTTGATGGAAAAAGGATTTGACTGACTGACTTAACAACATATAGTACACAAGAGAAACAGATATTTAAAAAACTTGCTTTACGTCTCTGATGACAATTGGTCAAAATGACTTACCAATGTGGCCTAATGCAGGTAATTGATAGCAGTAACATACAGTACATGCATTAAGGGCTTATCAGCTTAACTAGACAGCATTAAAACATGTTTTAAGTTTTGTACTGCCTGATTTTAACGTATTCCATAGCTTAAGCCTTACACGACGAGAGATAGATTTCAATTAAGCTAATTATTTGTATTTGTTTTGCCTATGTTTGTGTTGCATGTTCAATCTGAAATCCTTTAAGGTCATTTAATATGCAAGGCTGAATATGTGCAATCCTTTTTGTTTAAAGGGGACCTATCATGCAAAATGCACTTTTGTACGTCTTTTATACATGACTATGTGTCCCCGGTGTTCCAGGGAACTCACCAAGTGTCAGAAAACACAACCCTCTCTATTTTCCTCCATACCCAAATCTCTAAAAAAGGGGCTGCAACGGATCTGATAAAAACTGATCCAGATTTGAACACTGTCCTGACGTCAGGACAGTGGGGCTACGGCTATTGGGCCAACTCCACCAATCAGGAGGAGACAGCCACGGCCATTGCCGTTCGAAAGCGCTGGAGACGCTGTAGTACATATGCCAGGCCTGTAGGTGGTGCTGTTCTCACAGAATCTGCCCTTGCAACTAAAGAGCTAAAAAATGTCAAATTGAGCAAAATGAGGCATGGCTAAAATGCATGATCTGTTTGGTATTTTTTTTTTTTTAAAGTATAAATATGCCTTATATAGGTATGGTCCTACACTATATTATTCAAATATAGCATGATAGGTCCACTTTAAGTATATCTAACACCTTCACCTTGTAACCCCTGTGTGCTAATAAGCTATGCGTTGAGGGGGCTAAAAATGTATGTGAGAAGCACTTGATTGACAATTAGACAGTGGGTCAGCAATATATTTCACGGACTTTGCGGAAATGCGCCTCCAACAATGGGAACTATGTTCTTAAAAGGAAAACTTTATAATTGTAAATAACCAACAAATATATATTATTTGAAGATAAGGTTAACTTTTGTTCAAGTTTGTATTAAAACAATACTCGCATGCAGATCTGTACATTAAAACAACAAAATAAGTGGTACATTCGAGGCCCTCTGGAAAGAACAGCACGTTCCTGATATCACTGATGAAAAATGTGATAAATTAATTAACCTAAATTAGGTAATGAAAAAATCGACTTGACTATTTTCTTGACTATTTTCGAATTAGATCTGAATCACTGGCGGACACACGAATAGCAAGAATCTGCATCTGCGAAACCAATTTGTGGATCATTCATATTGTTTTAAATTAGCTTAGCTTCTCCACAAGCTGTCCATGTAATCAGCTCAGGGTAACCACAGAGTACCACTGGTTGGGAATCACTGCAATACATTAAAGTCCCATAATGCACCATCCCATCTTCAGCAAGCAGAACAACGCCTAGAACAGAGAACATAAAGAGGACTTAACATTAATAAACACTCCTACACTTCTGCCATCACCACCACACTGCAGTGTTAAACTCTGATCCTTTGTGATTCAGACATGCAGATTCAGAGGAAGATCTGCAGAGACACTCCTCAGTTTTCAAGACTGCATATTTATTCATTTCATATGCATATGTGGTTTGAATCAACTCCAAACCTCAACATACATGCGACAAATCGTCTCCTCATGACTCAGGGAGTGCACAGTCACTGGTCTCCCTGGTTTTACTGGAGCTTACTCACGCCCACTGGAAGGCATCATACAGTTTTCACCACGGTCCATCAATTCAGACAACACTGAATTAATACACACTCACACACACACCACATATCTGGCAGAGCCCACAGATCCTTCAGAAATATTCTTTTTTTTCCTCCTAACTGTAGGTGTAATGGCGTTCAAAGCAGAAGCTAAACACTGCCCCCTACAGTCTGATATGCAGTAGTCATTCAATGAAAAAGGATTGATACAGTTGTCCAACAAGTGTTCACATTTAATCCATAGCTTTTGCTATCTATTAATGTCACTCTTTAACATGTTCTTTTATAAACAGCACAGTTAATCATTATGCTAGGAGTCAAGTTTCACAATTATAACTCTCAAACCAAATTCTGCACAAGTCAGCACAAACCACTAGTGGAATTCAGCATTTTAGCATAATTTGCTACATTATTGAAAATTCAATGCTGGAAAACATGCCCTCCAATCAGTTTAATCTTTCCAAAACATTTTTACTTAAGGGAAATAAGCAATGATACAGGAGTAAAAGTAATCATTATGCAATATGGCCCATTTCGGAATATAATATTAAATAATGATATTATAAATATTGATGATTTAATGTGTTTATCACTTTAATGTTGAACTTGGTTAAGATGGGGTTTATGTGAATTACTTCATATACTGCTGGGTAGCTTAACCTACAATAATTCATCATCATTTATAAGTTGATTTATATTTTGTATGAATTAACTGAATCTGCAAAGTAACTAGTATTTAAAACTATAAAATAAATGTAGTGTCACTTCTGCCCACAAAATGTAGTGAAGTAAAAGCAAAAAGTAACATCATGTGAAATGTAGTTGTGTTACAATCGACCACTTTATGTGTAACTGTTTACAATATAGCCCACTTACTCTTTATTGTATATTCTATCAATTTATCAGCCTAAACAAATCTTTGTCTTTGAACTTGTTGCTATTTTTCATGAACCCCGTCTCCTCACATTATATTATTATTGTTGGTACCAATAAAGTCCTCCAGTGTTAGACAGTCTGGTCTGTGTGCAGCTGATGTCCGGGACTCATTTTGGTTCAGTCTCGTGGCGTTCCAGCGCGGGGGGCAACGTGGTCCCACAGGGGCCGTGGAAATGGAACCTTAAACAGACAGAGAAAAAGAAACTTGCTGTGAATTAAATCAGTGATCATTAATTATGTGAGTGTCTGAGTTGGTGACAGTAAATGAAACACACTTGAAGCGCATGGTGGCCGGCGTGTCCTCCATGTTGAATTCGGCCACAGGGACACCTCTGGCTGCCACCTGAGGAGCAAACATGGCGGCTGGATACACAACGGATGAAGTGCCAACCTGCAGGGGCAGATTTGATTGAAAAAGTATCAAGAAAGTGAATAACTCCTGCTTTTTTTTTTTAAGGACTCAGCTTTTTTTCGGAACAACCAGTCATGTTTTCAAAGCATTTTTATGACATATATAAAACCTTTAATAATTACATTAGTGATTTTGGCAGGAGTATGTCCTGCCAAAATCACTAATGTGATTTATTTTCTTTCTTTCTTTCTTTCTCTTTTTCTCTCTCTCTCTCTCTCACTCTCACTCTCTCACTCTCACTCTCACTCTCTCTCTCTCACTCTCACTCACTCACACTCACACACACACACCACAAGGCAGAGGTCACAGCTGTCCAACACTTCCTCTGCGCGGGAGAGGATGTCTGAGTCCAGAGTCTCTCCAAACCAAACCACAGCTGGTCTCAGGAGACCGTGACAACCTTTCTGCTCACACCTGAAACACACACACACTTTGTCAAGACAAATAACCTCATTTGAAAAGAGCACAGCATGAGAAAAAAAAAAAAAAGTGAGTGTGTCTCTTACCTGGGCAGCTGCTGAACAGGGATCTGAGCGTCCTCTGTGTCGGGGTCTGGTGCTCTGAGGAGGCCGATTGGTAGAAAGAAAGGGTGATTACATCAAAATACACCTTAAAATTCTTCCAGGCAAAGCATGTTTCTTTATAATGAGAGCATTGCTAGTACGACGGCTGTCTTTTCAAATGTTTTCCCTTAGTTATTGACACAATAACAACAAAAATATCGGAAGGTATCATAAAAAACACTATAAGTATAGCCTGAAAATGTTATTACTTACATTTATTACATATTCATCGCTTATATGATCCAAAATATACATATCAGTTTTAACATTATCTGCTATGATAATTATGTTGAATTGTATCCCAGGACTGCGTCATTGTATCCACAAAAAAGACTAAATTGATTGGTCGAACATTTCAGCTTTTAAAAAACATCCATTTTAAATGTCAGATAAGTGACAAGTGACATTTCATTGCGTTCACAGATTTCCCTTTCAACGCCTCATCAGGTGTTATTTAGCTGCTGACATCTGACAGGCTGAAATGGGCCTTTTTTTCCCTCTGGCATTTAGTGCTCAAATGATTATGATCAATATCTCTAACACATTTTTCATATTGTTGAGGAAAACAATCCAATGATCCAAACAACACGAGATAAAGCTCTTACCCTTTGCCCTTCAGAGCGCCACAGATGGGGCTATGGTAATTGGCAGCTTCATGACCGCAGCTCATACAGCGTGTTTTAAACAGACTTCCTGGGTTAACAAAACAAGAGACAACAGATCAACGCCGAAACAAATTGTCAATGGATTACTCAAAAGACAGCAAATTACCAAACACATGTTTTTAATTAATAGTTTTTACTAATATGTCAACTACAAATGCCACATATTTGTGAGTCCAGCTTCCCTAGTCTATTCATCTTTAAAACCTAAACTATGTTTTTTTCCCTAATTTGTTGACATTTTATGGACTCGTAAACATTATGTCCTTTTTTAAAATAATAACCGGATATACTATTTTTGAGAAAAATCAAGTGAACAGATGGAAGGACAAATAATTATTCTCTTAATTTGTTAATTAGCCAATACAATGTCAGATTACAGTAAATACATGAACATTTGCCAACATTCGAGGGGATCAAATGTCCTGTTTCGTCTGTCAGACAGGAAAAGCAAAACATCCTCAAAACGTAGAAGCTGAAACCAGAAAATGTTTGCAGTAAAAAATACATACATTTTAAGTTACGCAGTTAGCATAGATTATCGTATTGAATCCATGCTGGCATTCGGTGTCTTGAGGGTTTTCTACTTGCCGTGGAGCTCCAGGATGTTTTTGGATCCGGCACGGCGGTGGAGCTCGTCAATATTTTGAGTGATGACTGTAACGTTGCGTCCCTGTTTGATCAGTCGCTCCTCACACTCTGTGATGGCCAGGTGGGCGGGGTTGGGATCTTTTGTCAGCATGACCTCACGGCGGTAATGGTAAAACTCCCAAACACGGGAGGGGTTCCTGGAGAAGGCCTCTGGAGTGGCAAGTTGCTTAAACATAAGAATAAACTGAATGTTAATAAAGGTTTGATAGTACTGACAAAAAATGTGTGCTGATCGATCGTCCCTGGGAAAAAATATTCCCACCAAAAGTACTTTAAATTGTTTTTGCTTGTTGAACATTAATGCTAAACTAGAGAATGCAATTCCTGAAGAAATTGCTAGTGGGAATGCTTTATGCTGAAAAGCTGACGCTGAATTGCTATGCTGAAATGTAATGTGTAAGAAGAAAGTGAATAATTTAGATTGAAATGATACATGAACACTGGGGGCTTGAATGTGTGATGAGAGAAGAAAAGAAAGTAAAAAAGCTTGGAAAAGCAGCAGAATATTTGAACTGCAAACTTTTGAACTAACTTGATGGTGAATGATCTGTCGCCATGCCAACGGCATTTTATGACATCCCATAATACAGCATCGTTACCAAACCTGTGAAGTTTTGGGCCATTTGGAGCATTTTCACTGAAGTTATGAGAAAACCGTGTTTCATGGCGGGCATTGTGTTGCCATGGCAACGGCATGTCCCGTAGATGTCTTCACGGCTGGACTGTTAGCACACATGTGAAGTTTGAGCACTTTTTGAACATTTTCATAGGAGTTATAGCGACATCGTCTTTTATGGCGAGGTATGCGTTTCCATAGAAACGGCATATGGTGAGATCTCAGATTTGGCGTAGAGTTGTTGAGGCATGGACCGGTGATATACAAGTGAAGATTGGGGGACGATTGTACCGTGTCCATTGGACTTACAGCGACATTGTGTTTCATGGCGAGTGGTCTGTCGCCATGGCAACGGCATTTGATGACACCCCATAATACGCTTAGATGCGTTGATGGCTGCATCGTTACCAAACCTGTGAAGTTTTGGGCCATTTGGAGCATTTTCACTGAAGTTATGAGAAAACCGTGTTTCATGGCGAGTGGTCTGTCGCCATGGCAACGGCATTTGATGACACCCCATAATACGCTTAGATGCGTTGATGGCTGCATCGTTACCAAACCTGTGAAGTTTTGGGCCATTTGGAGCATTTTCACTGAAGTTATGAGAAAACCGTGTTTCATGGCGGGCATTGTGTTGCCATGGCAACGGCATGTCCCGTAGATGTCTTTACGGCTGGACTGTTAGCACACATGTGAAGTTTGAGCACATTTTGAACATTTTCATAGGAGTTATAGCGACATCGTCTTTTATGGCGAGGGATGCGTTTCCATGGAAACAGCATATGGTGAGATCTCAGATTTGGCGTCGAGCTGTTGAGGCATGGACCGGTGATATACAAGTGAAGATTGGGGGACGATTGGACCGTGTCCATTGGACTTACAGCGACATTGTGTTTCAGGGCGAGTGGTCTGTCGGTGACACCCCATAATACGCTTAGATGCGTTGATGGCTGCATCGTTACCAAACCTGTCAATGTGACATCATCGTGTTCCATGACACAGGTGTTTATATTTGAGCTAACGACGACAGCTGTGTGTCACCAATAATGTATAAAATAGGTGGAACATGTTGAAGTCAGTATGAAGTCTCCATCAGACAGAAAAGAATAGGCTCATACAGTCTGTTAAACTCCAGTGACCACGTCGTTAGCTCAAACACGAACACCTGTGTGTTATGACATCATCGTGTTCCATGACACAGGTGTTTATAGTTGAGCTAACGAGCTATGAAGAGATCAAAGGTTTGCATTGTTCTGAATGAGAGATGAACCTTTTACATGTGAACGTTTTGTGGAAGAACGATAACAGATATCTGTGAAATTTCAAAACGTGAAGCATGTCAAGGAAGTTGAGTATCTGAAGTGTAATTTTTGTGTACTTTCGGGTTAATAATGTGGCCTTTTTGGCAGTTTAACTAAATGTGTGCGGCTGCTGCTGTGAGGAAATATCTGCCTGAAATTACAATGGGCTTTAATGGAGACATGTTGAACGTTTTTGTCACTTCATGCCCTCAAGAGGCATTTTGTTTAATTATTTTTGCTTAATTATTTGTAATTCTTCAAGCTACGAGATGTTTTCCTACGTTTGTCATGAAAAATTATGTCTCAAGAATGTAGGGTTTGGGATTATGGCAGTTTTAAAAAAAAAAATGAAGGCACATTTCAAGATTTCTTACCCTCTAGCTGTGACATCACGCACTCTAGTTCATGTTAAAATCTGAAGAAAACCTCTTTAACAAGGTCTGAACAATGTTTAATATCTCTAAAAGTAAGAATCAGATTTAAAAGTTGTGTTACACGAATAATGTCAGAAAGATGTGTAACATTTTAAAGTTGGAATGAGGTTTCTGAGTGAAAGTATGAATGAACAGTTAGCAGTTGAAGTCGCATGAAGATTTGTTGAAGTCTGAAGAATATCTCCATTGACTTCAATGTTAAAAATGTGATTAATTATGGGATGTATCTCTGGAATTATGAAAGTTATGAATGATAAAAGTAATAGCAGTCGATTCCCAACCGAGCTGAACGTTTTGATGTTTGAACGGAGTTTCTGCGATGTTGAATGTGGGAGGAGAAGACGGACAAAATAATTGGATGGAATAATAATAACTCGTTTGTCCGTAGCATAACAGTTGGAATGCTGTATCAGCATTCCCACTAAATAACAGTTGTACAGTATGCTCGTTTGCAAATTAATATGCACACTTACAGTAGCTAAAACTAATGTAGTCTAATACAAGAGTCCTGCATTGAATCACCCCTTAATGAAGATAATAGTTTTCAGTTTTGGATGAAAAAGAGTTTCAACTTGCTGACATAATGATTTGCATTATGACGTTAGGTGTGTCATCCCAGTTTATATCAATAAGGGAGGGCTAAATAGCAGAAACACCTATAACTTAATAGTATACTTGCATACCTGTGCTTCCCATTTTCTCCAGTAGCCTCCAGCTCCTCTGAAGGTGGGGACTCCGCTCTCTGCACTCACCCCTGCTCCGGTGAGGATGGCTATATTCTTGGCATTGGAGAAAGTCTTCCTGAAAGCTGCCAGGTCTGCACAAAACAAGCACAGAAATATAATATAAATGCAAAACGCACTAAACTACTGTTACATGGATTTGTGGATGACTATATAAATAACACATCAGGATAAGAATGTTAATAAAGACTACCTGAACTGGGTCTGGCCATGTTTTGCATGGCCCTGGGTATTTTCAGGTGGCCATGCAGTTGAGAGTTTATCAAACCTCTGCAGGTGAGCTGGAGCACAATCATTCGGTTTGGCTTCTAAGAAAGACAAGGATGACAATATTCACAATAGCAATTGAGCCTCGATCATATTATGTTATCAAAATGTAAACTTTTGCAATAAACGCTTTATACTTCAAATCCTTTCAAATTTAGCAAACGTTGACAAACGAGCAATGGGCTATATCAGATATGTCACTTCCGGCTTCCATGTTTGTTTGGATTAACACAAATTGTGACTACCGTAAACAACATGTTTGTTGTGCAGCTGCTGTTCCAACTTAATAGAGGATAATTCGGTCAATAATAATAATAATAATAATAGCTTGCATTTATATAGCGCCTTTCAAGGGACCCAAGGTCGCTTTACAAGTAATATAGCAAAAACAAACATAACATAACAAAACAAAAGTCAGACAGACAAAACAACAGATCGATTAGGGGTCAAGCTTGAAATGCATTTAAAACTAATGTAAGTTTCATCAACTGGCCACATGAAGGGTTTCTTCAGAGTTTGGCTAGTTTTATCTTTGACTAAACATTTGCTTACGTCTGCCAACTCAAATGTACAAACGACCAGTGGCTAGTTTACAGTGAGATGAGTTATGCACTCATGAAGGTCAATTTGGCGTTTATAGGGCTAAAAGGGTATCATGAACAAGCATATACAGCTAGCCTGCTACTTAATTGTATTATGACAATACGTGTAGCCTACTACATGTCGCAATACTATACGAAAGCAGTCATGCACTATAAGCATGGACCCTCCTAAGTCTGTTATTAGCTGGCATTAAGTTATGCTAGCTAAGCTAACAGCCTGTCAGCATGTCAAATGGTAGTTAGCTAGCAGGCTAACGGGCTAGCAGTAGTATCCAAGGAAACAGCAAAAGCTTCCCAAGCTTGACAATACGCTGTGAAGACAAAGTGGCGTGCACATGGTTTTATATTTCCCTGAACAAGTTGTGCAACATCCTGTTAGATCTGTAGGTTGCTAACTAACTAGCTACCTGAAGCCAGAACCATCAGCTGGAGGAAGCAGGAACTCAGTCGGTGTTTTGTCAGCAGCTGAAGCTATTGGATTAGTTTGGCTATGAGGGAACGAGCCCATGAGAAGGGACAGCGAGGTAAATAACAACCCACCTCGACAGGAAATGACCAGCAGAGGGAGCATTTGTACCACAGTAGAACTTAACTGTAGGCCTATGCCTTTTATGTTTTGAAGCTGAACAGTCATGCATTGAAATGTTCGAAAGTTTAAAGTTAAGGGGAAAATAAAAACACTGGCCCATTGTTGTTTATTATATCGTTGTTTTGATTATAACTTTAATATTGTAGCTGGTAAGGCTTGGCTTATATATATTTAAGTTGGCTAATCATTGTTATACATTTATCTGAATATTTTGTTTAATGAATCAGTCAATTATTCTGTCAAATAATAATGATACAATGCTATTCCAAGTTCCCAGACTCATAATTGACATACAATTGCTAAAACCTAAAGGTATTATTGAGGCAATAATATAGAACAGAGACAATAAACACATCCAAACATTCAAGAAGCTGAAATTGTTTTGCTTCATTATTGCCATTTTAATCAAACATTCATATTCCTTACATTTCTGTAATTTACTTGTATTAATGAATTGTATAATAACGTCATATCTCCTATGAGACACACAGAAGAGTTTACATTTTGTTTTAAACACCTTCATTATCCTGGGGGAAATTGGGTTTTGTGACAGTTGCTCCTGTTTAGAATGAAACAAATAAGAATTCAAATATGTATATACATGAAGTTCGAGTAATAATGTGCAATGAAATAAAATAGAATCATTATATTCATATAAACATAAAAAGTCAATGTAAAACATATCCAATAATAAATTAAATAAAAAGTATACAAACATAAGAAGTATACAAACATAAGAAGTTAAAGTAAAAAAAGTCCAATAAAAAATAGAATACACATATGTAACATACAAAGTTAAAGTGTTTACATTGATTTTTGTGAATGTGTTTTTTTTATAGGACATGTGCTCTTATTTGGAACTTGATCAGGTGGAGCATGTCCTCCTAGACCTAGAGGAAAATAAAAGAGAAAGATGCTCATCCATCCTACCACCTCTCTCTCTCCCCTTCTCCCCCTCCCTCCTCACCCACACAACAGCCCGCCCCCCTCCCACACCGTCTACCCGGTCGGGTGCACGAGTGGCTGCTGCTGCGGCGCCGTCTCTCTCGCAGTCCCGCCGGTCGCCAGTGGACGCTGCCCGGCTGGCCGAACATGGCAGCGGCCCCGGAGGAGGAGGTAGACCGCAGACCGATCCGGAGGGTCCGCTCCAAGAGTGACACGCCTTACATCAACGAGGCGAGGATCTCTCTGCACCTGGAGACAGGTAGGCAGCCACGGATGCTGTTCTCTCCTTGTCTGGGTGTGTTAGCACTAGCAGGGGGGCATAATGTAGGGACTCGGTGTGAGAAATTGCTTCATCGAGTGTAGTGACAGTTCCCACGCAGCAGCAGCATGACTTTGGGCTTTCATTGTGCAGCTCTGACCGTGTACCCATGGTGCTTAGCTGTACCTGGGTTGATGGTAACCCCACTGTGACTCAAGCACTGGGAGATTAGCCGTGAAGAATTTCCCACATAGGCTGGCTTTCATTATGCATGTGTGTTAGGTAGGCTATGTGAAAGCTAATTAACCCTTTATTGGACTATTGATGGCTATTACTCCAACCAGACTCCGCCTTGATCGTCGGCTGCAGTGAAATGCATGCGAACTTGGCCGCCTCTGGCTACTCATTTAAAATGCAGTTGTTGATGGTATTGCATTTTGGAAAAGGGGTTAGGAATGGCATGCGAAAATCCTTGCCAAATGTGGTGGCCTTATACAATCCCAGTTTGTGTGCACGCAAACACGGTCAGATAAGTTATTGTTTCCTTTGTTGCCATGGTCACAATGGTACGCTGTCACGAAGCATTGGATGATTGGAATGGATTTACTGCTAGATCTATTCATTACATTGTGTTCCTTTTGTTATGTGTATAATAAGATGATCCTGCTATGACAATACCTCCTCGTCCCTGAGGGAGGTTTCTTTAATATCGCATCAGTGCGGAGCTGTCCACTGCCCCTCGGTGCTGAAAATGCCACCGAGCAGAACACGCGCACAGAGCCCGGAGGATCTGCATGGAATCGGCATTCCTCTATTACTGATCATCCATGTTACATATATCAGTGAGGTTTCTCTTTTTTTTTTAATGAGCTACTGCATTTGGATTGTGGTCGACCCTCCCCCAGAATTGGCCGATGTGACAAATCCCAGTCACATGGTAGCCTGGCTGGCTAGGCTAGACTCGAGTATACATTTCCCATATCCGACTGATGGCAACTGTAGAGAATTACCCTTCCTGGCTGCTCTTTTGCTTTACTTAAAATCCCACAAATGTTAAAAAAAATGTTTTTATCTACTCTGTTTTTAGCACTACATTGTAGGTTAATGTGTGCAATATTCAGATTTTATTTAAAGCTACTCTTGTTTTTGCCTGCACATTTGAGAAGTGTATGAGAACAAATCGCCTAATATAGATTCTAATGAGCTCAGGAATTTGCTCACATGCTTCCTCCTTTTTTTCTTTTTGCCGGCTTAGACCTGTATGACTCATGGTACAGACCCACCTACTTATAATCTCTCTCAGTTGCCCTCTCCTTGGCCTTCAGAATTCTCCCTCTCCATTTTGTTACCTTTAAATGCAGCTCCTTCTCTTAGCAGAGTATCAGAGCCTGCCTGATTTGAGTAACATTATTCTTTCTTGGAGCTTTGTGTCAGGCATGGCTTGAATCTGAAGGAGGTGGTGGGTGGGTGGGGGAGGGGGGACTCTGCTGTGTCTTGCTCACAGTGCTGCTCCTGGCTACTAGCTGAAAACAGAGGCAGGTTGCTCAACGCTGATGTGGCATCATGCAGAATGCAGTGGGCTCTGCCAGCTTTGCTAAGAGAGGGATATTTGTAGTCAAACCTTCTATTTCATTGCTTTTGGCCTTTCCCCCCCAAAAAAATATTTTGGTCTAATCTTGCATTTTTCCTTCAGCCATCTGCCCGCCCACTCCCTTGATTCCCCTTGACTTTATGTGTGTGTGTTTGGCTGCTGTTGTTTTGCATAAATCCAGCCCACACTTTTCTTAGACGCGTGTCACCATTTATATGTGACACATATCCATGCCATCTTCAGTGTGCATGTGTGTGCTGGTGTTAAGATGCATGCTTGCCTGGTGTACGTGTGTGTGGGAGGCTGTTTGCATATGAGTCTTGGATTTAGTAAACAAGAGTTTATCACCAGGGTTTTGGCAGCTCCCTTGAGCTCGACCTTCTTCGGCCACTTTCAGTGCTGAACCATCATGAGATCATTTTACTCCAGTTTGTTTATTTGCCATGAGTGAAAAATAATCACTCTTCTACTTGCTCTTGTTGTACATTAGGCCTTAATTGACGTGATATTTTGTATTACAAACAGCTAGGCATTTATTGGCAAGAAATTGCAAGAAACTGCGAGAAGTTGCATTTGTTACCCCCCACATTTAGTATTCACATTTTCCCTTAAGTGGCTTTGAAAGTAAGAAAAATAAAAAAGTTATTATTTATCTGCTTTTAACATTATTTCATATGATCTATATTTAGATCTTTAACTTAAAAATACTATGTTTATTTGTCTGTTTTGTACCTACAGTCAACATCTTTTCACCCCAACCTCAATTCTCCCTTAACCTTACCAAAAAGAATGTTCTGCCTCAGGTTTTGCAACTGAACCTAACCAGACTCACATACTCACAACACAGTAATATGAATCACTCTCAAAGCAGTCCTTAAAAAGGATTTTAGATGGTGATGGATGGGGTGTCCGATCAGAGGCACTGTCAAATCAAATGAGATTTTAATTTAGGTAGAGATTGATAAGCTGCGACAATCTATTTGTATACAAGATGAATGTTTAATTTGTTGGCAAACATTTGCCTACTACCACACAACTTGAGTCTGATTCTCACCTTCCTTCTGGCTCTGTCCTCCACTAAAAAAAGAACCTGTCTCTTTAGCTGTTAGACATTCCACTTTCTCCCCCAGAGAGTCTCTAATGTTGTTTGTCCACTGTTTGTTGCCGGGCAGGCACACTGAGTTTGTCAGAGCTTGTTTTCTAATAAAGATATTCTTCCTGTTGTTAAATGTGTTAATGAAATGAAACCGGCCATTTTATCTGCCCAGAGAACTAACCAACATTTTTTAGTTTGTGTACATTGTTACTTTTGCCAATTTAAAAAAATGCAATTCAGGAATTGCACTACTGTGTGCTTCTGGTCTTCTTCATCATGTTTTTTGTGTGAAGCATAATGGACTAAGCTACAACAACCTTTGGTTGTGTAACTGTGTTGCATAACGGCAATTAATGATCTTTGAGTCCTTGAAAACATCTGCCTGCCCTGCTTCTAAAAACAAAGCTGATGAGATGGGGTGACTGACAAAGAGCTAAAAGGCTAAAAAGCTCAGTAGTGCTCAAAGGTGGGAGAAAATACTCTATGGGTTTGAAAGTATGCAGTTCATGCCAATTCATGAGACCAGATCCATTTCAAAGGCTGTCTTTTGGCATTCCTGTTGCGCTCCATTGTTTAAAGCCAGTCCAGATCCCAGGCAGCACCGCTCAGCTCCTGCAGTGTAAACCCAGGTCAGCTCAGTTAGAGCCAAGCCCTTCTCACAAAGACCAAGACGCAGGCATTACCACGCTCTCATTCAAACACGGAGAACTCTAATAAAGACCTGAATGAGAGGCAGAGACAGAGGAGGTGGAGGAGCAGGAAGAAGCTAGGGAGGGTGGCAGGATGGAGGATTTTAAATGATGGCAACATGAAGACTGGCACACTGAGGTGTTGTGCTTAGAATATGGTGGGAACGCTGCACAAACACACCACCTCTCACTATCTGAGTGATACTCTTTTGTCTCTCTCTGATACACATACTTCAACACTGCTTTCTGCATACATAAGCCGAGGCCTTGAGCAGCAGGAAGGTAGAAATACCTGGGCAGAATACAAAAAGGGAGACAGGGAGGAAGCTTTAAATGCAGAGGAGTACTTCCTGTCTCGCTGCCACCCAACACAAACTCCCTCACTCTTCCTCCGCTGGCACACAGGTTCATCCATTCAGCTCAGACAAGCTAACCATTGTGCCAAAGAGAAAACCTGATCCAGGGAAGAAAGTGACAATGAAGACAGTGGGAAAGTCTCTCTGCTGGTGTGATGTCACAGTACAGAAGTAAATATAAGTGGGGGTTAAAAGGAAAACACTTGGCACAGTTCAGTTTTATTGGTCAGTTTCTGTATATTGATCTGGTTTATCCTACTCCAAGGAAGTTTGTTCTTATTTATCATTTGGTTGTACACACTTTCCCTCTCACAAAGTTTTTACAAACCTACTAGGAAATAGTATGTAATATACACTATATTTTAATAGTCCACTGCATTGACTGCTTGTATGAAAGAAGTAATAGTTTAACGTCTGGATAATGATGCAATGTTTGTGCTAACAGATGGCAATGAAGTCAATGGATTCACATGGGTTTACATTGAGTCTTACTCACCAAAACGCACTTTATCCGATTCCTTCCACATACGCATGCATTGTTTACAGCCACGTTAGTAAGCCAGCAGTCTTCCTCATCTTTTCTTTTTTTTGTTGGCACATTTGTTTGCCGTTTGCGCTCTTCCCCCACATGCCAGAGAGTGTACAGAAACATAGTAATACAACCAGTGGCATATGAAGAGAGGACATCATTACTTTAACATTGCTGGAATGTCCTAACAGCAAGGTTTAAGTGAAGACTTGTTTTTAATAGGAGTGAGATTTACATCATCTTTGTCAGTAATAGATACCAAATACCTAAATGTATCCCAACTCAGTGTTGATTGGCTGTGACAGCTGTCAATCAAGATAACACATCCCGACCTTGTAATTCTTCAAGCCTTCATATTTTTTTATGAAACAATAAAACTACTACAGTACAGTTGAAATTAATAAAAATAACATATCAAAATAAAACAATACTCTTTCAAATGGACTTTTCCCTTTTATTTACTATCCTTTCGTATTTACTGTTGTCTTTTTTGATATAGAAGTTTACTGTGCAACTATAAACTATCCTTCCTCGTCATAATTTACATCTCTATCTCAACAAAGATTATTTTTATTCTTTTTTGTATATACTGTTTGTACAAAACAAATACAAGCCAGTACATCTGTATCAGAGATTACTTTATGTTCTACTTCTCTTTACAAATGATTTATCCTCACACATTTAGATCAGACTCCATTTCTCGGCTGCTGTTATTGTGCATGCATTATTCTCTAATGTTATTTTTTTCGTTTGTTAATCCCTTATTTTTGGCCAGTGTTTTTCTCCTGCTTGTTTTGTAGCCAGTCTCTGGGCTCTCATTCGTAAGTTTCCCCCCTGCGGTTGTTTTAACTGGACCTCCTTGTGGTTCATCCCTGGACACCACAGCTGCGGTCCTCAGGACTGAAAAAGAAAAATACACAACCAAACCGCAAATGCAGGCAGAGGTATAAGACAGTTGATTTGTTTTCTCATAGTTTGTAGGTTCGTTTTTTTTTCTTAAAGTGGACCTATCATGCTATATTTGAATAATATAGTGTAGGACCATACCTATATAAGGCATATTTATACTTTTTTTTTTTCAAAATACCAAACAGATCATGCATTTTAGCCATGCCTCATTTTGCTCAATTTGACATTTTTTAGATCTGTTTTAGCAAGGGCAGATTCAGTGAGAACAGCACCACCTACAGGCCTGGCATATGTACTACAGCGTCTCCAGCGCTTTCCAACGGCAATGGCCGTGGCTGTCTCCTCCTGATTGGTGGAGTTGGCCCAATAGCCGTAGCGCCACCGTCCTGACGTCAGGACAGTGTTCAAATCTGGATCAGTTTTGATCAGATCCGTTGCAGCCCCTTTTTTAGAGATTTGGGTATGGAGGAAAATAGAGAGGGTTGTGTTTTCTGACACTTGGTGAGTTCCCTGGAACACCGGGGACACATATTCATGTATAAAAGACGTACAAAAGTGCATTTTGCATGATTTTACCCCTTTAAAGATGAAGTATGTATCTGCTGCTCAGGGTCTCTTGATTAAAACAACAAACCAAAGATGGTCGAACAACCACCATTACCGATTCAAATCTATCCGATGTGACTCGCGTTCATAGACAAGCTAACGTATTGACATGCTACCTTACCATTTAATGAGTCTAATACCAGTACAGCTACTGTAGCTAACTTTAGCCAACTTGGCTCGAGGGTTAGCCCGGCTGTTTAATCCATTCTTAAAACAATATATTTTTAAAATAACTTTATTAGCATGTTAAACGCTAATGCGTGTTTTGAACGCATTAGCTTGGTGGCTGGCATGTGCCACAGGTCGTAGTACAACTCACAGTAGTAAGCTGGATCGATACTGAAATATCATATATCTACTTGAATAAGTGATCGTTTTAAATAAAGAGAATTTGTATAATTACTGTTATTCTGTATAATTGTGTGACATTGTTTAATTAGCGCTTATCATTAGGACATGCGTAGCTATTTAAGCCTAATCCATTCATATCATCCTGTGTTTCCCTTTGTTTAGAGCAAATAGAAGGCAATATGACAACAACAAATGAAATGCACCGATACCTTGATTAATATAACATATTTTCTGGGTTGGAAAATTGTTTGAAACATTTGGAATAATGTAAGTACACATCCAACAAAATTGAATAATGTGGATCTTGTCGTTTTTAGACATTGTAAAGCGGAAATGTTACGTATTATACCTTTTAAGTACGCAGTATGTCTGTATGGCGAAGGCGACATACAGGAGACAGAGAGAGAGAGAGGAGAGGAGAGGAGAGGGGTTAGTCATATCCCGGTGATATGCCAAGTCTCATATTCACACATTTGCAGGAAGGTACACACACACACACACACACACACACACACACACACACACACACACACACACACACACACACACACACACACACACACACACACACACACACACACACACAAGCTCCTACAGGCTCTACTGTTCTGTCACATTGTATCAAGTCAGCACACAGCGGGCCCAATCACAGAGACGAGGGGGGGGAGGAGAAGAGGAGGGAGGGTGTTGAAAAGTGAATGGCAGTGAGCAAAAAGTAGATAAAAAAAGCGGTATGAAGATGAGAAAACATTGAACTTTGTGTTGCCTTCAAACTCCTAGACTTGTTTTGTCTTTCCTCATCTCTTCATAATTCATTCAGCGCTGTAGCTGTGTGTTTGATGCTGTTTTCATACTAAAAATATCTCCAAACAGGCGGAGAAAGAAAAGAGAACAAACCAGACCGTAGCTCATGTTGTCATAAGACACATTTCAAATGTGTACTTAACCTGTTCAGTTGTATTTATATTGCCCTAAATAACACTTTTCCCTCTGTCCGTAGCCCCTTGATTTGGACAAAGGAACACGCTTTTTTTTTAAATAAAAAGAAAGCACTACAGAGGATGAAGGGTAGTAAAATGTCTTTGATTTCATTCAAGTATTTTCACTCTTCAGCCCTAGACTTTAACGCAAGATATACATTTTGTGTGTATAAGGTCGAGGGCTGTCAGGAGACCTTATACACATTAAATTTACAAGTGAGAATCGTTTTATAAGGGGTTTCAGTCAGCACTTTCAGACCTGTAGCAAGCACTGTTGCTTCTGCAGCCCACTGTCCTAATGGGCAAGTGTCAATCATAGCAACACATCAAATGAACCTAAATGGATTAATCAGTTGTTAATTGGTTAATCCATCCATAACTGTTCCGCCGCTTATCTGGGTCCGGAACGTGTCAATTGATTGAGTAAAACACAAGGAAGTCTTGTTGTATATGGCTGTGAAATGTGTGGATAAATGCCAACAAAAAAGTAATTCATAAATAATGTTAGGCCTCTTTGTCCCTACTGGTTTCCCATCAGTCTTTGACCTCTATAACTGTGAAAAGGGATGACATTATATTAATAGGTGTTAGGAATAAAGCTACATCGCAGATACAGTTTTGATGTTTATGTAATTTGCCTCTTCTGAAGTGACGATAATAATGATTATCGAATGATAATTTTGTCAATTTCAGTGAAGTTTATCCACTGGCTGTACAGCTGAGCTTACCATCTAGAAAGCACCGCATCATGTTAAGACTCTTCCATCCACTCGAAAACAATTAACTTCTGTCACCCAGAAACACCCAGAGCTTCAGATTTGACTAAGCAAGTCGTTCGGCAGTGAAGCCAGCCAGCATCTGAGTCAGGGAGTCAGTGGGTGGACAGATGAACTAATGGGAAAACAGAGGTTAAAGTAGCAGAGTGATGAAGATTAAATGGAAAAGGGTCTGTTGGACTCCAAACAGCCGGTCTCCACCTCTCCCGTCTCAGTGGCAGAGTAGCACATTCACTTTGAACACTAAATCTTTGCCAGGACTGTAGTCTCAGTTCGGGGGCCAAAATTAGCAGCATCATCATCAGAGGCCGGAGGATGATTCATATGTTTTCACTAATGGAGATAGAAGCGCAGATGGGAAGAGGTGGTGATATGTGGGGTAATGGATGGTCATCAGATATAGAGAAGAGGGGGGGTTATCGTCCATTATGACATTAATCAAACAGACAGTAATGACCAGGAATTAAACCTCTTAACACAAGAGGAGCATAGTTAGAGCTTGAGATTGAATTTCAAATTTAAACCCTCTACAAATAAAAAAACGTAACACAGTGAATCTTTGAACAAACAGTGATGTGGTCTTTCAGGATACTTGTAAGACTTTGGTAGGTAGTTGTTTCTTTGAAAACGATCAAGCAATGGGTTTTTCTAATAACGGCGACCTTGATTCAAAAGTCCCAAATCTAAAAGTGGATGTACAGGTCCCCTGACGTCAGCCATTATTTGTGTAACATTTTGTTTAGGAACCTTGAGTATGACAATTTGGCTATCTTCATCTTGTTTTTCTTTATTGCAGCAACAAAAAACATATTTGGGTGAAGCTTGGGAGGATCGAGAGCCCAGCGTGGTTAGGTACCAGCTAACACTAATGCTAACTCGCTAGCTAGCTCATCTTGATTAGCAGTGTGCATCCGCAATTCACGCTAGCTGTGATATTAGCGAGTGTGGGTGGAGAAAAACATTTCACATTTAAAACAAAGAATTCTTACAGGGAAAATAGCTACATGTTTTAATACTATCTAACACTTATACTCTGATAGTTGTAGTAACACCAGGGTTGCAAATTGTCAATCAGCAGGCGCTGAAACATGCCCTCCTTCATCATCTATTTAACTCTAAATGACACCATGATGTTTTCTAAATGATCATCATGCTGGAGACTGACTTGAAATTAAAACCCTTGACTCTTTAGGAACATTTTTACTGAGGTAATTACGAGGATAAGTGAGAAGTTGTGTCATTTTCTCAATAACTAATAAAATGCTAAAATATGTCCATCCTTAAAAACAATCCCATGTACTGTACACATATTCAACTCTGTCATTTATTGTTTACATCCTTCTCATAGTATAAGAGTTAAGAGTTTTCAGGCAGACTTTAACCACCATGGAGATGTGACTCGTTGCTCAGGCAGATGAGATTGATTCTTTCAAGCCATCTCCGATAAGAAACTCTGAGGGTTTGCTGTGTGCAGCTGTGGTAAGCTGAGAAGTGGACGCTTCATGAGAAAGACACGCCTAGAAGATAGATGCTGTTGGACAGGATGATTTATGGTGAGACAAACGTAAGGAGCTCAGTTGCTCACAGATAGAAAATAATGTGACAGCTGTGCACACCACAGGCCGTCTCAGTGACGATGAGCTGACATCTTTGATGTGACAAGCACACCTGTGGTCTCATGTGAGTGCTTGCATTCACACATGTATTTCTGTCTGTTCTTCTGTGTGTGTGTGTGTGTGTGTGTGTGTGTGTGTGTGTGTGTGTGTGTGTGTGTGTGTGTGTGTGTGTGTGTGTGTGTGTGTGTGTGTGTGTGTGTGTGTGTGTGTGTGTGTGTGTGTGTGTGTGTGTGTGTGTGTGTGTGTGTGGTGTGTGTGTGTGTGTGTGTGTGTGTGTGTGTGTGTGTGTGTGTGTGTGTGTGTGTGTGTGTGTGTGTGTGTGTGTGTGTGTGTGTGTGTGTGTGTGTGTGTGTGTGGTCACCAGCACATTGAGCTGTAACCTGCCAACCCTTTGTGCCCCCACTTAAAGAAACAGCCTTTCTGAGGACTGAAAATAAAAGACACCACTGCGCTCCTATTTCTTGTTGCTCTTTTTTAGGAGAATCTAGGGTTTCAAAATCAGATTAACAAAGCAGGGGCTGGGATCAAATGAGACAGAGTTATCGTGGTATGAATGAATATGACAAAGTACAACAAAAACAACTTCATCTAATTATACTGCCATGTAAGCCTTTTTATTTTATATAATGTGATGGTTCGAAACACTGGTGCTGATTTCCTAAGGATATAAGTTTGACATTCCCTCAGTCATGACTGCATTGATTTATGCTCCAGCATTTAAATGAATCATCTTGTGTGCCACTTATAAACTCACACTGGACCATTATTATTTGAAGACATATTGTACATAACAAGTTATCGCTTCACGAGACATTTAAGGAATAACTGCAGTATGCATTCTGGGAGCTTAAACCTTAGATCTTAATGTTGCAGTCTATACAGGGGCTCTATAAATACAGTCCATTTACCTACATATTTACATTGACAGTTGTAAATTGACTTTATTTATAAAGTGCTTTTCTAGTTAACCGACCACAGAAAGTGCTCATTAAAGGTATCTCAGCTTGGGCTTTTTGTCACTAATTGGGTGTGTGGCAATTACAGCTCAGGAAGTCTTTGGAGAGAAAATGCCAACAGATCTAAAAGTATGGTATCTTGGCCTCTGCTGCTTTGATGCAAGTAGTCTTTTACATGAGAGAGAGAGACCCAATTATTTAGTTACAGTAGCAGCAGTGTGTTCAGGCATTAAAATATTTGGAAATAAGTAGAAACATAACTAGATGAAATGTAATACATTTTAAATTTAAAAAGTAGAAAGTACACGAACCACAAGAATACTCAATATAAAATGTTCTTGAATCTAGATCATTTTAGACCACAATATATTACAGTAGCAAAAAACATATACATATGATAGTCTATGAATTACAGTTGTGTAAGTAGCAGTTGTGCCAGAATGTTCATGGTTGTTCATGGTACTGGAGGGGAGGAACCAAAACGATGGAGCCGTGAGTTCTCTGCCAGCCAGAGGTGAGGTGTATAAAGTCAGTCATTGCTGTTGGCAGGAATGATTTCCTGTATCATCCTGATGATGGGAAAGAGATTAGATAGAAATTGGTTATAAATCTATGTATTGGACAATGTCTGGAACTGACTTTCTGGCGGAAATAGGGGATCACCAATGTCTGGATGAATTATGTTCAGAACACCATGGATATTTATACCATGTGTAATGCCAAGAAGTGGGCCAACACTCTAAAAAAGGGCTGACCTGCATAATGAGCATCTTTACAGTTGATGTGTAGGTAAAGTAGAAATGTTATCAGCTAAATGTGCTACTTCCTGTAACTTAAGTGTACACCAATCAATGCTCTTCTTTGTCACTTCAGTATGTAATGTGAATCATACCTGCAGTCATATACCACCTTTGCTCCTAGACACACACTATAGGCCTCAGCCTTTGTATAAGAGAGGGAGCCTATATATGTATTGATCAGCCCTACACCAGCAGTGCTCTGCTCTCACGTCTCCTCCTCATTAGAGAGAGACACAACAGTGAATGGTGCAATGATTCAGACCAATCATCAGAATAAGAATGAGGGGTGAGTTTAACTCTTTAACTGTCTTCTGTAAGCAGTTGTGCGAGTAGTGACTGAATTGTTCCTCCACTGCTGGTTGTTACTGTAATCTGAAGGCCTTATACTCACTCCTCACAGGATACTTGATCACTAAACTGCTCCCCTATCATGCTGTGATACAAAACCTTTCACATTGAATTTGAAAGTCTTAGTGACTCATCGTCTGCAGCGGGGAAAATGCAGCATATGCTTATCATACTGTTACGTAAAAGATATCAACACACACACATTGTATGTGACTGAAACGATTAAAAACAAGCCTTAAACACACACTCAGAGGCTTTGTGTGCTTGTGCACCCCAGCTCAGTGTTGTAACATGGAGGAGATAACAGTCGGTCCTGATGAGACACATACTCCTCCTCACCAGTCTGCACCCTGTGGCTCAGTCTGTCACTGTTTTGAGACACTGACTAATTCATTCCCTTCTTATTTCTTGTGAGTGAGCTCCACCTGCTGTCAGAAACATCTAACTGCAACCTCTGACCCTTTGTTGGCCTCCGCAGAAAATAACCGACAATGTTTCACTAGCATATTGGCTTGTTCAGTCAGTTGTTCTTTTTATGACTTTCCAAATTTGACTTGCTTTTATCCCTCAAGAATCTAGAAGCTGGTTTCCATGTCCTCTGACATATATATATTTTTTTTTTTGCATTTTTGATTTAGCAGACGTACAAACATGATTCAATATGTGGATTTAAGGTTGATGAAGGATGTTAAAATTGTCAAGTATTATATTAAGAGTACTGCAAAACAAATGAATCCACTATTTTGACCCTTGCCTTTCTGCAGTAAAAGAGTGTCCTCTTTTTCATGGAGCACATAATAGTAAACTCAAAACACATGTCAGACTGCTTACTCCTCGGAAGTGTGAGATCATTGCTTCTGTTTCAGCTGATCCTCATTGATTTCCAATAAAGCTCAGACTTGATTTTAAGATCCTATTGATTCCTTTTAAGACTTCCTGTTTGCTTGTGATCTCGTTATATCGTTGAGCTTTTAACCCCACATGAGTCAGAGTACAATTTAAAGGAAAGTGTCCTTAACTGATTTTAATCAATCCCTTTTATAAAAAAAAAAGATATTTGTGCTATTCTTTCAATATTATGATTTACCTTGGAAACATTTAGAGTTCAAAAAAAGAGTGTATAATACATTGAGGGTGTTGAGCTGGTGTATGAAAACAATAATGGTGCCAACTGTGTTCTTTAAATATATATATATATATATATTTTTTTAAATAATCTAAAAAGGAAAAAAAAAACTATGTAAGAACAAATATATTGAAAAAATATACAAATATACAAAACAAAAATGATATTTATATATTATTTACATATGTAAAAAGATACTATGATACAGCATTTGAAACTTCAAGCATTACTGTATTTTGTTTCATTTTTTTCTCAGATGAATCATTGAACGACGGTTTATTCAAAAACCTCTCTATATTCCTGATCCCCCAGTGCTTCAACCTCATTGGCTACCACTGCGAGGTTGAAGAGCAATAGCGATCCATCATTGGCTGAATCTGTAAAGGAGATACAATTCGGCCAAAGAGACAGATTAAAACCGGAAACAAGTAGGCCTTCAAAATAAAGGGTTAGCTATGACTAGATGGTGTGTCAACATGAGATTATTCTCATTGGCTAACCTATATTTCATTGTAAATTACTTTGAGTGCTGCATGTTTTAGTAATTAAAAGTGATTTAAATGTAGAAAACATTATTTTATCATTGTACATTACACTATTCTCTTTAAACTATAATACAGAGCAATTGAAAGTGGGAGTATGAGCAGAGACTCATAACTGCAGCACTGACCTAAAGTAATTGCTAAATGTAGTTGTTAAACTAAATTAAGGAATCCAGAATCAATGGACATGCAGATTTTCAATTGAATTTGCAGAATAAGAATCACAGGACAAGTGTCAAATAGTTGATGGTTTGCACTGCTGCGTCCATTTGTTTGGTACCCATTCCAGGAAGTATTTCAACATTTCAAAGTTTTGTTTTTATTTATCTCTTTGCACATTGGTATTGCAGATGGTAGTCTGCTGTTCTAGTCATACTGTATGAAGCGGATCATAGCCTACATTTCAACCCTACAGATGTGTTTATCTCTATTTACATAAGAGAGAGTATTTCATGCTTGCAAAATAGCTACTGAAGGTCTTTTTCTCAAAACAAATGTTCAACTTGATCGACAAGAACGTTTTAATCTACCCCATTTTATGAACGACTGATTTTTAATTGCCATTTCAATGTAGGCTAAGCCACAATGAATAAGAAGACAGTACAAATCAGTGCTGTGGAGAAGAAATTGGGAATGAATACAATTCAACAATACATTTCTGCTAGACTGTGGGGCCTGTTTTCAGTCAATTGTGCATTACAGTTTATTTAAAGTTCTTAAAAATATCGATAAAGTCCTTTTATTTTGTTTGCTCAAACCGGAAATCGTTTTCATAATGGCTGGCTTGTTAGTAGTAGACAGAGCTGCCAACCAGTTGAAATCCCTCTCCACCGGAGCAGAGCAGAGGGCGAGAGGGTCCTGCCCTGCAGTACAGCTGGAATATGGCGGGCCGTGGAGGCGACGTGATGTGTTCATGGTCCGGATCTGCTGCCAGCGAACAAACATGTTCAGCGGCGTCCGAGGAGCAGAAACCAAAGAAGAGGAGCAAAGCTTTCTCCCTGACCAGGATGAAGTCCCGCAACATCACCGGCAAACAGCTCAAGCATCAGCCCGCCGTGCACAACAACAACATGCCGTTTACGATCCACTGCCAGATCGGGAAAGAGATCAAACACATCTGCAGCAACTGCCGGGGAGCCGAGCAGCGGCACGGTGAGAGGACCCTGTTCAGCTGGCTGGGTGAAAGGGGAATGTTGGGAGGAGGTTTTTTTTACTGTACTATTTAAAAATGATTATTGTCATATGCCGGTGGCCGCTCCCTGCCTGCCTGGGGGAGATCCACAGTACCGGGATTAGCACTCAGATTAACGTTAGCCCTGAACGTTGCTTGTAAATTACTGTATTTTCTTAATAGTGACCTCTAATGAGGTTTTTGTGATTACTAAAGCATGTTGAATCAATTTAATTTCTGATTTAATGTTACTTTGAAGCACGATTTATTTTGTCATTGTTATTTGGTCCACTTTTGTAAGACAATCCTGCAATATTATTACTTTAACAACAAGTAGGGATGAAAATGATAGTCATACAATTTCTTATTAATTCAACAACAAACAACATGTCCACAGTCTTAATATATGTCATGTGGAAGATCAAACTGTAGTGCTTGGTGCAGACCACGATTGTAAGAAAACATATTCAATTAAAAATATTAGTTACATTCCCCCTCTCCCCCAATAATACGTCAACCTGCCAATTTAAGTTACTTAATTACTTAATTGACCAAGATGTCAATGTGCTGAAAATATTGATTATTTGTTCTTGTCCATGAACCACTCTCGTTTTTTAAATTAACTTATTATGTTTTTGTCAATAAAATGTCAGAAAATTGCCCCAGTTGCTCGGGGTGACCTCTTCAACATGTGCTTTGTCAAACCAACAGCATCCCAAAGATAGTCTGTTTATAAATCTTCAAAATGAAACAACTGGAACAAAGGATGGATGGTTTGCTTTCAAAATGGCACAAACTATTATTAGATTATCAACAATGCCGTCAATTCCTTTTTCTCTCAATGGACTAATCAATTTATAGACTCGTCTTTGCAGCAGTAGTGTCGTCATGCTTGCAGTATCCATGGCTACCCTCACCAGCAGGTTGTAAAAATGGTCGAGTCAATCAACTAGAGGATTTAATTTGAAAATGTGTTTCCAGTATTATGCCGGTCAACAGATCAATACCGTCATGAATGAGATTGATTAGAATGAACTGTTGATTGAAGATCTATGTTTATTATAAGCTCGTCTTCCATACTAAACTACACCCAATCACTTTGTCTCATTCCAACAGGAGCTTAGATGGGGCTGCAACTAATGGTTATTTGTCTTTATTCTTTCTTCTTTAAATTGTAAGGATACTGTGGAAACTCCCAGTTCCCACAGCCAAAGGTGACATCCTCAAATGGCTTGTTTTGTCTAAAAAACTCATTAAATCCCAAAGATTTTCCAATTAATATCATTCCATGCAAAATGTCATTATGTGAATATGCAGTTATAAAAATTGTCTCAACATTTCCTTTTTAAGAAATTGTGTTGGAACTAGTTGTTTCGTACTCAATCATAGTAAACTGTTAAGCTATAGATGCACATTATTTTTTATAAATTGACAAGTAGATTTGATTTGAAAATCTTGCTAACCATTTTCCACCACAGATCAATACAGACATGTTTATTATTTATTACCTAGTCGCCTCAAAACCCAGTATTGATTTAGAACAGCTCATTCCCAATAATAAGATCGTAAAAAAATCTAAATGAAAAACATGAATGGAGCTGAATGAGTCAGCCGATGGAGTGGATTCCGGCCCCGGCAGCATGTCTCTTGTTTTTCTGCTCTGAGCTTGTTCTTGAGTCAGTCTTGTTATGAGGCAGCGGTAAGAAAAACAGGCCCGGGGTCTGACTGAAAGAATGTCTCCCTGCAGAGTGAGTACGAGCCCCCTGACTCACTGCTGCTGTCGTCCGCAGCTGGGGGGAGGCTAGCAACACAGACAGGAGGTCTTTCTCATTTCTCAATGTTGTGCTTCCTCAGTCCTCACTCCTTGCTCCACGATTATCTGGCTTGTGAACCACTCCTTTTTTTAAGGAAATCCAACTCCAAAATTGGATCTCGAGTAGTAGAGGAGAGGAAGAAAGGATGCTAAAACTAGAAATTGAGAAAGACCTAGGGAAACCTGTAGTCTGCTTTGAAGAGGACCATTAATGCTCATTTTGAGGTTCATATTTCTATTTTGTGCCTCTGACATGCTTACATGCTTTAATGTTCAAAAAGGTCTTGTTGTGCAGCACCTCTTTTCACCCTCTGTCTGAAACCAGAGAACAGTCTGCTCTGATTGGTTAGCTGGCCTGCTCTGTTGTGATTGGTCAACCGCATGGAGATGTGTCGGTAAATGACCGGCACTATGTGTACAATGTGTTGGAGCACCAACCATAGAAGTGTTATATACTGATGTCATTATGTTACAGAAGTAAAACAGGAGGCGTTTCAGGCAGGAGGGGTTGTGGGAGAGAAACTCCTTCTGGAGGGAACTTTGGGATGTAAGCCTTTGCAGACCATTTACATGCACACAAAAACATATATAACACACCACAGTCAAGGTAAAACCCCAAAAAGCATAACAGGACCCCTTTAAGTGACGAATATGAGTCAGAAGGATTAAAAACATCTCCCCCAAAACACCTCAGCAATGAACATCTCCTCTCTCTGGAAGATCAACGCTTGAAACACATATTGACTGTTTTAAAACCACTTGACCTGAAGAGACTTATTTTTTTAACATTGTAGGTATTTATTGCTTTAACAAAAACATCTCTTTATTTATGTGTCCAGGAAAGGTTTGTGTGTCACTCATGGGTGCTACACAGATCTGCCACAGGGACAGCTGAGGAGGGGAGGGTGTGGAGTTGATGATGTTGTTGTGGGAGGGCCTCTCAATGGCGGTTACAGATTAGAACTGACATCCCACTTGTAACAAGGCCACCTCAAGGCTGACATCTCCTCCTGTCTGCAGCTGCTCACTGCTTCACTTTGATTTGTTTTGACCGTCCAGTCTAACCAAGCATGCAGTGCTGCCAGCTCTCAGTACTTGACAGTTGTTGATACTCTGAGCTGCAAATACATTTTGACAAATGACTATTGATTCAAAACCCAGCCAAGTCAATTTGTCTGATTGGTGTCTAATTGTTGTTCTGTTAGTTCAAATGGTGTTGCAAAAAAGATTTGATGGATTTTATTGAAACTAATTAGCTGGTACAGGTAGGGCTGTGCAATTAATCGTATTTTAATCGCAATTACGATTTTGGCCTGCCACAATTACGAAAACAACCTAATCGAAAAAAACGATTATTTTGCTTTGCTAGGTTGTGACAGTGCACTGCAACATATTTGATCAAATTTATTTGTATTTATCATATTTATATATGTTTAGTAGCTTGTTGAAGTGCGCTCCAAAAATATTTGTTGATCTTGTTTATTGGTATTTATTATTTTGATATTATTTATTTAAATGTAGATATAAATGTATCATTTATTTAATTTATTTTTGTATTGGTTTTTCAGTTTAATTATACGTTCAGGGAAATCAACAGTTAAAAAGATACTGTTCAAATTATTATTTGTATTTAAAAGTTCAATAAATGGATGTTTTCAAAGTCAATGAATAATCGTATTTAATAATCGTGATATCAATTATTGACCAAAATAATCGTGATTATGATTTTTGCCATAATCGCACAGCCCTAGGTACAGGAATACTTTAGTCATGTTTGGTGCATAACTCAGTAGTGTTACCATTTATTCTTTAATTATGGATTTACATTTTTTTACTATTTAAGTGCAAAGCAAAATAGTGTTTTTTTGTATTTCTTGTTTTTTTTCATGCCAGTTTTCTACATGTTTCATCCAAAAGCCCAGTTGCAGCTGTTTTTTGATATTCCATGCCGTCTTTTTCTAATTGACCGCCATGTTCTTGTAGCCATTACTTATTTTAAATACATTTCCTTAAAAATTATAAATACCGTTCAATATTTGTTGGTATTTGTGAGTGGCAAAACAGCAAAGAAGAGACTGATTTACTTTAAAATGTGCTGATTTTTATGTATTAGATATTCTTCTCTAAAATCCAAAATCAACATGTGCATTTTGATGCAGTTCAGATTTGAGGATTGTGTTTTGTTATTTTCTGCTTACCTAAATAACCACTGTAATGACTTAAGGATTTTGACTGTAATACTGTATGTTCTCTAACTACAGTGTGCATATGAGTCAAGTTGCGGGGTCATACTTTTCATAGACATTTTCATTCATGAAGACACTGCTTGCAAAGCTGATTGAACCTGTTTCTGCAATGTATCTGTCTGTGTATGTGTAAGTGTGTCTGTTGATGCGTGTGTGTGTTTACATCTACAACTGCCAGCTAAAATGCTTGCTTCCTGTTTTATTATTCATGGCCTCTGGCTCAGGCCTCCTGCTCTCGTTGCTTACAGTCCGTCTCGTACAGCAGGATGTTGCGTGAAAGGTGTCATTTCAAATGAAAAACAGCCCACTACTGTGATTACTTTCAAAAAACTCCCTGTAGGGCCAAGAACCACAGTTCAGAGACAGAGAGTCAAATGGAGGAGGGAGACAATTGCAACAAGGGGAATTTTCTTTTATTTAAAGCAGTAGAACTGTGTCGTGGATATTTATTGTGACACATGTTGTTTACCCACTGTTTGTATACCGCTTTACTATCTAATTTTAGTTCCTCTCTGTCAGGGCTGTCCGGAGGTTTTTTCTTCATTTTGTTCAATGGAGCTTCTCTGCGGTAGTGTTCTCCTGAAGTAGTGATCAATGTCTGATCTTGATTATGCACCGGCCCCTGGGAGATGTGTCCCTTGACATTTGAATAACAGACAGCCGAGTGATCTTCTGTTTTCATTAACTGTGGATTACAGAATCACAATACTTTATTTACCCTGGGTCTCTTGGCAGTTGCTGCATTTGAAAATAAAACAATTAAATACAAATATTTTGATGAACATAAGAAGTTAGAGTGAAAATGTGCAATAGAAGATACAAATAATATTAAATACAACTTTTGATATGAACATGGGAAAATTAAGGGAAATTGTGCCACTAAGAGATGAAATACATTTGAATACAAATACATAATAAATGTGTTAAGTGTGCAATAAAAGAAAAAATATATTTTATAGAAATATTTATATTGACATGAAAAAAAGTGCAATAAAAATATAACATTTGAATACAAATATGTATATAGACATAAGAAGTTAAAGTAAAAATGTGCAATAAAAAGATAAAATACAATAAAGCAACAATATTTATATAAACATAACTTAAATGTGCACATGTACAAAACATAAATATAATAATGTTTAATCATTTGTAAAAATGTTTGTTTCAATATTATTATAATAATAATAATAATAATAATAAGCTTTAAAGGTGGGGTAGGTAATTTTGGAGAAACCGGCTCGAGATCGCTAGAATTTGAAAATACACAGCCGGAAAAAATCTGCTACTTCCTTACAGAGCCCCTCCTCCAACACACACGAACGCGCACATGACCAATGAGGGCACGAGATAAGTTTGTGCACAGATGGAAGGCTGACAGGCAGGTAGGCCATCCAGTTATTTTAGCCGGGCCGGCTAAAATGATTGGTCGTACTTTTTACAGTACTACGGCTTCCACAGATGATATTTTTTTATGGATTTTTTGTCAAAGCACTTAAGATATTCATTGCTATCGGGATGTTAAGAGCATTCCATGGAATATAACAAAAAGTGTATCTCGAGCCGGTTTCTCAAACTTACCTACCCCACCTTTAATTGTATAGCACCTTTCATATACAAATTGCAGTTCAAAGTGCTTCACAGTAGACATCTCTTAAAATTGATATCACATAAAAATACAGTTACCACTAAAAATAACAACAACAAGCTTAAAATAGCATAGAATAAACGTATACAAAATAAATCTAGATTGAAGGTTCGACGAAAAAATTGTGCAGGAAGGATAGTGCAAAATACAACACAAATTAAACTGACAGGTTCAAATATATCGGAGAGTATTGAGAAAGTGCAGGAGTTAGCTTCCTAAAAGGCTACATTGTACAAATATGTTTTGATATTTTTATAAAGACTTCCTAGGAATATATGCAGTATCAACACATACGTATTAGTATCAATATAGATATTTATTTCACAGTTAGGGTTAGTTTGTAGTTTAAAGATTAAAGCAGCTGCAGGTCAAAAGAAATGTGCGTGTCAAGGGAAATATAAAGGTGTGTTCCATTGATTTCATGTGACATGAGGTGTCATTAGATGAAATACAGCAGGAGAGAGCATATTGGTTTATTACCCTATAAGGGCTGCAACAACAGATTATTTATATTATCGATTAGACGCTTAATTGCTTGGTCTTGATTTTTGTTCCATTAGTTAATCATTGAAGCGATATGTTTTTTGTAAATGATATGAAAAAAACGAGATACTCTGGTATATATTTATAAAGTCTGCTGTAACTGTGCCATGGATGAAAGAGAAGTGACCTCCAATCAAGTCCAAAACATATTTGTGTTAGTGTTGTTTACCTGCTTGTTGATGACCTTGATGTCCCTGTTGTGTTTTCCAGCTGAGGAGGTGGAGAGGTTGGCAGCGATGCGCTCTGATTCGCTGGTCCCCGGCACACACACGCCCCCCATCCGCCGGCGGAGCAAATTGGCCACCCTGGGACGTCTGTTCAAGCCCTGGAAATGGAGGAAGAAGAAGAGTGAAAAGTTCAAGCAGACCTCTGCCGGTGAGAATCAAAACACTTCCATCATCACCCCCACCGCCCCCCTGTAGCTATCAGCTTCACTCGGTCACAGAGGATAAATGTCTCCCCGTGGTGCCTCTCAACAGGAGCATGATGGATGGAGCTGCAGAGCGGGGGGGGGGGGGGACATAGGGGCTGCAGCAGAGATCTATTATGTTTGATTTTGTTATGTAAGGCTGGGGAAGCACCAGGAGGCTTCTGATAAGCTGGTCTTGGTTTTGACTACATGGTCTGGTTTTTCAATGATCTTTTATTAGGTAAGATGTACACATTGTATAACTGATATGTGAAACAGTAATGGACACCACAGGTGGTTTAGGATGACCCTAAAGGCCCTGACACACCAGGCCGAAATCGGCCGTTTTCGTTAGTCGGACGACGAAGCGTGCCCTGTCGCCCAAACTCAATTTGGTGTGTCCCGCACCGTCGGCCGTGACACGCCTTATTTGGCCTTTCATGGCCGTGCGTCGGCCACAGGCAGTCGGACAAAGAGATCACTCTGATTGGCTGTTCAGCTAGCGAATCAGTGCATGAGAAGCGAAACGGTTGCTTGAGAATGTCTTCCACAAGCAACACTCCAATGGCTGATAGCTCCAGTACCGCACGAAACATGTTTTCGATGGACGAGAGTGAAAATGGAACGCACCCGCTATTTGTTGTTTGTTTATATCAGTCTGTTCTTCTTCTCTGTCTTCCGGTTGTTGCCTCTTTTGAATGACGAATACACACTACCGCCGCCTGCTGGTAAGGAGAGTTATTGCCACTCACGCATGCGCAGTTCGTACGTGCTCGGCTGAAGTCTTTGCGGTGTGTTCCAGTGCGACACATGGCCAAGACGCAGGAGAACACGGCGACGCAACAGTCGGCGTCGGCGAGTTCTCTGGTGACTGCTTGGTGTGTCAGGGCCTTAAGATGATGTATTGTCTTTTTCTCCCATTAATACTATATAACCTAAATAAAAGCTAATTATCTCATCTAACATGGCATTTAGCAACATCTTATGCCAAATACTTAGGTATTTTATTTGAATGTGTTTATACCTGACATCTCAATTTATTTAAAAAGTACATTATAACAAAACAACGTTTAAGAACGCCTTAACGGGAGGACATCAATAATATCTGATATATTAAAATATATATTTAGAGGCATAGGCCTATACACAGAACCACATGGAATAATAAACACATAATATGAACAATCATGTAATTTAAAGGGCCCATGTCATGGCCATTTCTACTGATCATAATTCCATTGTTGAGGTCTACTAAAATAGATTTATATTGTGCATTTTTCCAAACTCACATTGGTTTCTCATACAGCATCTCTGTAAACTACGTGTATTCACTGAATTTCACTCTCTGCCTTTAACGGCTCGTTGTAGCTCCAATAGCTCCAGCCCCCACCCTCCCTGTGAGCACAGTGTGCTCTGATTGGTCGGGACGTTGTGAATCGCGCTGAGCTCCGTGGAGGTGTTGTTTCCTTGTTTAGCATACACAGCGAAACACTAGTGATGTTACGTATTGCGCCGAGGCTTCGGAGCGTGTGTCGAGTAATCCCCGAAGCTTTTTGTGAAGCATCTATCGAGGCTTGTATCGTTTTGGGCCAGTGACGTCAACGATGACAAACGAAGCCTCGCTGCCTGTCGATACCACGTGACTGCTTCAGGAAGCGATTCAGATTGGTTGAACCGTTGAACCACAACGCTCATAATACCCATGGATGTATAATAAGAACCATATTACCCCTCCTGTACCCGGGCCCGCTGGTGACACGATGGAATTAAAAGAGCTCAGACCCTCACTTGTATAGAGGTCGGAACATGTCATAAGTATAAATAGATACAAGCATAAATAAATGTAGGAATAAAAACATGAATAAATACAGGAATAAATATGCTGCAGTGTTTTCAGGGAGATTCAGCGTGTGTGCTGTGGCTCAACTGGAAAGCAGCTGACTCACGACCGCAGGGTCCCTGGTTCAACGACTGAACAATACGTATTTTTTGTTGTTTATAAAAGCTACAGCTAAATGAGATAATGTAGTTAATAAATGTATTCTTTGATATGGTTTAGCCTTTCTCAGGCTACAACATGGTTAAGTTTATGAATATTATTAAGGAATACAAATCCCTCTTTGCAATGTTTACCAGCCTCCTTAGGCTTTTCAATCACAATCATTCAACTGGAATAAAAACAATATTGTTAACATGAAAATATGATTTTATGTTCGTTGTTAAGAGTTATTCTAAGGCTTTACTCATTGGGAACTCGGTATGAGATAGAGCACACTGTTGAGAAGATGTCCAATCTGCCTGTTTTACACACTTTGACCAACGATGAAGCCTCATGAGATGAACCCTTTTGCGAACCAATTGGCTGGAAAGTTTCAAAGCTTCATAAGGCTTCATCTCGCCATCACTACGAAACACAGCCAAACTCATCGTGAGCACACACAAAGTCACAGCCGAAGTAAAAACAATAAGTGTGGCTTGATATTGAGTAAGAAAAAGGTTGATAAACGCTGTGAGAATGGGTCTGCAGAGAGAATTTCGCCGCAATCCCAACTGTCTGTTATCAGCCTGCAGCCAGGGAGGAGAAATCAGCAGAGCTGCCCGTGTGTGAGGAAGTCCGTGGATTGGTCAATTTGGACCAATCGGCGGGGGCTTAACGTAACGGCTCCGCGGACGTAACGTAACGGCTCCACGGATTGGTCCATTTCGTTCCGGGTACGGGGTTACGTCACCCCGTCCCGGAAGAATCAAATGGACAATGACGTATCTCCAACGAGGCGTTTTGGGGAGGTATTTTCTGTGTTAGAGTTTTACTCGCTACAGCAGGGGTCGGCAACCTTTTTGAAAAAAAATTGTTATCAGCGTGCCGACGATCGTGATTTATCAATGGGGGGGGGGGGGGGTTGAGGAGCTCGACGCTCGTGAACTGTCAACAGGAGGGCGGGGGGAGCCTCGCTGCGGGGAAGCAATGTGTGGACCTGTCAGCGCAACTTACATGATGCCGAATTAACAAACAAATTTAAATAATTGGTTTAAACGGCATAATAATAAGGACGATTGTCCGTTCTGTGATTCTCCAGAACACACATGTTATGATATTAGGGTCATGCAGAGTGAGATGAGATCGCTGTCCCTTTAAGAGAGAGAGAGAGGGGTGTGTGTGTGTGTGGATGGTAGAGCGAGAGTGAGCGAGCGTGTGTATGTTTCTGGAAGTGAAACGAGGCAGCAGAAAAACAGAGGTCTGTGATGTATTTTGTGAAACAGAAGAACAGCTAAATAAATGCAGCGGCCTCCCAAGAAGAGCTCGCCTCGCTCCAGTCATTTAAGCTAAAGTGGGTTATTGAACGTGAAGCTTGTTGCTTCTGCCCTGGGAGACGACAGAGAGTCATCCTCCCTGTTTCCTTCACTACGGTCTGGGAGCCGACAGGAAAGTTCAACACACAGATGGCCAGTCCGCCCCTTTGTAGCATATTATTTCGATGAGAGATGAGCAGATCGCCACTGGGCTTTCAACTAAAGACACAGCCACGCAAAAACTGCGGCATTTGTACAGCTTCTTATGGGTACTGCAATTTGTGAAGTGCTTTCCTCTGTGGTGAAACGATCGGAGGAGGAAAGCGGCAGAAAGTCACCTGGAGTTAAATGGCGCATTTCCACCGCAGGCCTCGCTCGACTTAGTACGGTTTTGTTAGGCCTTGTTAGACCCAGCTCACTTTAATGCTGCGCTTCCATTACAGTTTAGTAGCTGGGGCAGTATCTATAGTAACGCAGTGTAGGCGGAGCCGTGACGTCATCTTCAATGAGCACCCCAGAAAACCAACATTAGCTGTTAGCACTCAGAGCTCACAGCTCCTCATATCTGTTCAGAAACTAGACAAAAGTTAAACAAGTACAAACTACAGACTGCCTGTGTCATGGCGAATACAGTCGCTGCTTTATTTATGTCTGTATAGGCCGTTGTTGTGAGTGTGGACGGTCGGAGCATATATTGCGTTAGCTTAGCCGATCTCCATTTAGACAACGCGCATTTTAAAAGGTTTTTCGCCTGCCGTCTGTCTGCAGACTTGTCAAAGCATTAATTCATGGTTTTTACTAACCGGTATCAGTATGTTGTTCCAGTTCATATTTGTGCCTCTACTGCGACATGTCTCCATACTTTAATCTTCAAAAGGGTCTTTATTTTTCTCATACTGCAGCACTCTTTTCACCCTCTGTCTGAAACCAGAGCCCAGTCTGCTCTGATTGGTTAGCTGGCCAGCTCCGTTGTGATTGGTCAACCACTTACAGATGTGTCGGAAATGTCGCGCCCCTTATCATTTCACATGCGATGTGTTGGAGTGCTAGCCAATAGAAGTGTGTGTGTTACATAGTGACGTCACTAAGTTATTGAAGTAAACAAAGGAGTCCAATCGAGGCGTTTTTGTATCTCTCTTCATTTGTTCTCTACTACACTTAATTGATACATCTCGTTACTCTACAGATTAAAATTATCATTATGAAATACATCAATAAAATATGATGTATTATAATGGATGAGGCTGTCTTTAAAGTAATTCAAATAAGCTAAATGTTTCCTAGCTGCAACATTAAACAGCGTATATTAATCAATATATATATATAATATATGTAAAGTCCACTAACAGTAATGTTGTGAAATGGCCAATGAGTACTTTGGATACTTAATGTATGATTTGAGAACCATAGAGTCTGTAGAAGCTAATTAACACAACGTACATTTGCTTGATACTGTTTGACTAACTATTTGACGGCTGTTTATAACAGTATTTATCAGCGATGCAGACAGCTGTGGAAGTGACTGTTGATTCACTGCAGCAACACATTAGCTTTAAGTGGTTGTTGTCAGTGTGCCACTGTGTTGTCTCTTTTACAAAGAATGATCTAGATGTTCTGAGGAAATGTGGATGTTAGTGCATATGTCTGGCTCTCATCGACAATCTGCGTCAGTGGTGATCTGTGAATCAGAAGAAAGAGTTTGATTAGCTGGAGGAGATGGAAGCTGCTGTTGTTTCTCAGCCTTTTACATCCTGTTGTCAGTGAGAGACACAAACACTCAGCAGAGGGGAGCAAGGGGCCTCCTGCAGACAAGCTGTTCTCCCAGCTGTCTCTGCAGGGCGCTTCCTTTTTCTGTATGCTAATAAAACACAGTATACATTTAACCACACACACACACACACACACACACACACACACACACACACACACACACACACACACACTGATGATGTTGATTAATTTGCACACAACAAAAAGAAATTCCTTATAAAGTTTCTTCCCCAGAGAAAAAATCACATAGTAGGCCGATACTTATGAAGACATCTTTTTTACTTCCTATTGACAAGCTTTCCACCAATGGAATTCACCATAATTCTACAGAGTTATGGTTAAAGAAGTATTGATCTGGCATTTCTTCTGTGATTGAATCAAACCTTTTATTAGCACAATAGCTTTTTTCACCTTTTGCATTAACCTGAGCTCTTTTGGTAATTGGCTGATTGTTATCACCCGGTGTTTCTGAAATGTGGATCATTTTCCCATGTTCTGCATTCAGTTAATGAAATGAAAAGTACTCCAGGCATAGAGAAACTGTCAGAGGCGAAAGTGATTAATGAGCGTCTGAGATCAAAGTAAAACGCCTCCTGACGGATTACTGTCAGAAAAAGAATCATTCAATTTATAATTATGATACTTAAAGGCAGTGCATCCAAACTTGACTAGAGATAATAGCTGTTGAACATGTTATGACAGACAAACAGAAAAAAATAGGAAGACAACAAAGATGTAAGGAAAATAATGATCTGAAGGTATGAAGAGGTGGTGATAAAAAAAAAAAAAAAAAAAATGTGAATTTTTAGTTTCCCGTGAAGAAATATGCAATCCATATCGAACACTCTATTGTATTAGAATGAAATGTCACAATATAAAAAACAAGTAATGGTTTTCATAGAAACCCAACACCTAAATATATAGTGTGGCACTGTCATGTAAAGGGAAAATAATTTGGTAGAAAATGTGATTTTTCTTTTGAGAGTTGTATCTTTATATATGTTTGGTCCAAACATCGGCTGCTGCTGCCACTTCCCTCACACTGATGACGCTCTGAGTGTTCGGTGCACAATTGGCCTGAAGGCTTTTTAAAAAAAAAAGTATTTATCTGTTTGTTCAACGTCATGTCTTTCTGCTCCCTCAGTGTTGGAGAGGAAAATGTCGACTCGCCAGAGCAGAGAGGAGCTCATCAAGAAAGGAGTGCTGAAGGAGGTTTATGAGAAAGGTGAGGGCGAAGGTGTGAAAATGTTTGAAGTGTTAAGACAGGCAGTTGATTAATCCATGTGTTCAATTTATATATAAAATACTATCTATAGCTTTTCCAGATTTGATTAGTTTTACTCCGTCTCGTATCCTTTTTGTAGTGCGTAGTGGCCGTGCAATAACCCAGAAATGTGATTTATAATGACACTTTATTTTAGACATGAATGTGGATATGGTAACCTTATACGATAAGCATTTCAGAAAAAATATGTTGGTGTTTATTGGGAAAAGCTCTGTAAAGGATTAAAAACATGTTTTATGCTTGCACCTATACGGCTGCAGAATGCTAATGTTTTCATTACTGATAAGCAACAATTTCCCCAAAGCCCAAAATATAGTGTTGACATTGCGTTTGGGCTTTTGGTTGGACAAAACAAGCAAAAACGTGATCATCTACTGCAATGATTAAGTGATTATAGAAACTGCTGGTGGTTGGTCTTCAATTTTTAATTTGAGCTGTGTCGTCCACATATTTATCTTGTAATCATATAACAATAGACCGTAAGCTGCCGCCATTTTAGAAAATCTACCTGTCTTCCATTTCCCTTTTTTTGACCATCTTCCACCTGTTTCCTGCTCCCTGCTCTCTCTCTCTGCGCAGACGGCTCTTTGACGCTACGTGAGGAGGTGCAGATGGAGAACGGCCCGTCAGAGTCTGAAGGTACAGAGCAGATGGAAGGAGCCGCTGCAGCTGTAGGTAGGAAAGAGAGACTCGCCTCCCTCGTCGCCTCGTCTCTCACCTCGTATTGAAGCATCTCACAGATTTGATATCTCTTTGCTTCCTGTCCTCAGGCTTTCTGGAGGTTCAGAAGCCCAGTGAAGCTTTGGGTCAACAGGACCACGTTCAGAAATCCACTAAGAAGTCCACTGTGTATCCTGCTGACAGCGCCGAATCATCACCACTGTCAAGACCTCCAACGCTACACAAACAACCTCCTACACCACCGCCCAAACCCTTCAACAGGCTACCCAATCACATAGCAGGTACGTTGTTTTCTGTGCACACTCATATCTGCATGTGCATGTGCATGTTTGTATCTCTAATCCTTCCACTTCCTTCCTCTTCCTTCCTCTGTGCGCAGGCGGCACCCCGGTGAAGTTGCCGTGCATGTCGTCCAAGTTTTCTCCTCCTCTACCTCCAAAGAAGTTCCTGATCTCCGTACCTGCAGGGGGCATGGAGCCCACTCTGCTCGCCTTCCAGAAGTGCCCCCCTCCCAGCCATGCTCCAATGGGCGGGCACTCCCTGCAGTACGGGGTGCTCCACCCCCCCAGGCGGATCATAGAGGAGCTCAACAAGACCCTGGCCCTCACCATGCAGAGGTTTGAGAGGTGAGGATCAAGTGGAAATCAAAACCCTTGGCTTTACTGCAGATAAATAAAGCTGTGTGTGCGTGCATTTGTCGATATATACATTTTGAGTGCAGCTATTTCTTTGAAATCCCTTTTTAAAACATTCTCATTGCCGAAGTTTCACAATAAGAAACATATGTTCCTTTTCATCCCCCTTGGCTCGGCGATGTACCAATATTTTGCAATATTAGACTGGATATTGTTTTTTCTTATCCTAATATAGCATTAGTGCTGTCTGTTCCTGGTTCAAAATGACGCATTACAGTAGAAGTATATGATTTCTTTTATTTTTTTAGCCACTTAGTCAGAATATCACATTTCTGGTGATCACTTGATCAAAAATCTCATTGTATCAAAATGTTGAGGCAAGCACTGATACTCAACTCAACAATATAATCGCAATATCGATATCTTGGTATTAAAAGTATCTTCCCCAGCTCTACCCTTGGTCTCTTATTAATGGACGCATGAAGCTTACACCCCCCTCTCCTTTCACCAGCTCACTCCTCCATCATCCATCAATATGATTGGTTGTATGTCTACTTGTACATTTGCTACGAGCCAGCCTCTACTCTAGGCAGGTTTGTGGAAAGGTCCTTAATATGCTTTTGGGGTATATACCTGTTTGTTTTCACAAAAATCGACCATGAGGATCAAAATGATTTAAAAGCTTTCTGTTCCATGACACGCCCTGGTCGTAACATGCCGGCCATTTTGAGACACTCACCATGAACGTTGTTGAAATTGTGCATCGAATCTCCAACCTGCTCCAAATTCCTTGTGCTTGATAAGAGTCGCAGCCTGATGACATTTACAGGTCTATTATGACCATAGCGCCACCTGTTGTTAACAGGAAGTCAGCCTTATGTGACAAATATCATCCAATATACATGAAAATTACAATGTGTGGTCTACACGTGCTAATGTGCAACATACTGTTTTTTAAGTGTGGTTTTTCTAGCACCACATACTGGACTCTTAAGGTAGGGTGACCAGTTGCCACATGTGGTTGATTTGGTGGCACACACACAGGTAAATTAAAACGTTTAATATATAGTTCAACAAATCCTTTTTTCAGCAAACAATGCAGTTATCAAAGGATGCCACAGTTCTTAAGGGATATGCTGCTTTTTAGTGCATCACACTCCATGCAGTACGTTGTGTTTATCTATGGGGCTGGTCTCCAGTGGTGTGATTGTGAAGGGGAACTGCCATGATATATACATCATGTTTAGACATCTAACTTGGCAGGAGAAAAATGACAATTCCTGGCAGAGAAATGCCCATCGACACTGCCCAAAAGAATGGGAATAACTCATGAGCAGAATAAGATAGCATTTTCTAATCACTTCTGTCCCAATTCCAACAGATGTGTGCAATTTTCTGTTTAGAATTTTTTTTCAATAGTATGGTTAGCAGTTTTAATAAAATAAGTAAAAGCTCCGTTTTTAGTTTTAGTTTTACAGTATAGGCAAATTATAATGTATATAAGTATTTAATGAGTGATATTAACCGAGGTTGTGCTGATTTCTGGGATGTGTAAAACTGGATAATACTGTAAAAAATATATAATTTCTGAGGCAAAACACAAAGATATACAAAAATGGAAATGTCCTATTGTGGGTTTCAGAGGGTTAACTGCCATCCTGTAAATACCCTAATGTGCGTGGATGTGCGAGGGTCTGTTCTTCGCTGCTTGCTGCTTTAATTTGACACTGTTATGACTTTAACTGTTTTTCTTTACCTCCTCTGACTGAACGACCAAAGGGTTTATGTTCCGTTGGTTTGCTTTCAGACTTCAAGGCCAATGTTAAATGTCCAGACACACATGATTCATGGTTCATGGGCTTTTTACACGTGTCACACTCATCCGTACAGCTGCTGTTATTTCAGACCTTCAGGCTACATTGAGCACACACCTCTGACCTTTGCCCTCTCCCCCCCACTTGCAGCTCCATGATGCACTCTGTTCCCGCGGTCATGATCAAGTGCGACGACGACAAAGAAAACCTGCGCAACGAGGGGGTCTATGACGACCTGCCTGAGGAGGAAGAAGAAGATGACGAGGAGGAAGAAGAAGATGAGGAGGATGAAGACGAAGATGACGAGGAAGATGATGATGATACATTGTTTACAAGTAAGCTATTTTTTTTATGTATTTGGAAGACATCCACCTTTTCATTGTTCGTTTTAGCTCACATTATTCAAACACATCACACTGAGCTTTGAACAAATTATACTGTAACCTGAAATGCTTTTACAGAGTCAATTTGAATAATTTAACAGTAAGCATAATGTATGGTGTGTGCATATGCATGTTTGAGCGTGTGTTATCATATTTCCATATGGATGAACAAGTGCATTTGTCGCAAATGGCTTGAAGCACTCTGAGCTGCAGTTTGTTATCATAGATGTGAATTATGCATCACAGAAGCAATGTGTATATGGTTTATTTAGTGCATTTATTTTAAACAAGTAATATAAACACAATATATAATATATAGGTTTAAACAAAAACCTACGACAGGTTGATAAATAAATCTCACCGTGGGGGGGAAAGGTCAAACAATTTGAGAAAATAGAAGATAGAACAACTGCTTTTATTTAGCCACTAGGGCACAGAAGAACTCCACAACCAGCAGATAAACACACAGTTACTATGGATAACGCTACAAACTGTCAACAGTTGTTTTTGTTTCCACCAACTCCTGAGAAAAAAATGAATATCAGTTTTATTAGTTGCTGAATATTAGCATATGTTAGCCAGCTAGCTGCTAACGTTTTTTATTAAAAGCAATCAAATTAGGAAAGCATACTGCCGAAATATAAAACAAGTTTTGTTATTTAAAGAGTTTTTATGAGAGTTTTTCTAGTCAAGAACTGAACTTTTTGTACTGAATGTTGAGGAAATATTTTCCTAGGCCCATAATTTGACCCAGTTTATCAGTTTGTACTGCCTTCACAGACCAACCTTGGGTGCTGTGCTCTGTGTGTTGTCTCCCTGTTCCTGCCTGTTGGCGTCAGCTGATAGAGGTGTTATTGTGCTTTGCCTGTTTTATCTTGTTATGCACAATGTTGATTATTCTCTCAGAACTAGCAGAATACAGGGGTCTGGGGTAGAGATCTTCAGAATTGGTTGGGCAATTGCTGTGTCACCTCGTGGCACAGCACACGTCTTGGGAATTCTCTGGCTGTAACTTAAAAAAAAACATCAGTGTTTGCCATCAAGCTCCAGCTCTTCCGTATTTCATTGTGTTTCGACTCCATTGCTCCAGAAGTGTTCCATTACAGTGAAGACCCGCGGCTGATAATTATTTGTATGCGTGTCCAGTGTTTCCCCTAGGATGGAGTCACAGCAGCGGTGCTAAGGCACGTGGGCCCAGCATAATGTGAGCACGGAGCGCGTGGAATTTTTTAGTGTGTGCACGTGCGAAGTGCACCCCGCCAATTTGTTTCTATGTGTCTGCCAGCACAAGAAAGGCTCTTGAGGCCTAGTACCAGGGCCGGTTCTAGCCAATTTGCTGCCCTAGCCGAGATTTTATATATAAAGAATAAATGAAAAATCTCTACAAAAGACAAATACACTACAAAAACAGAAACTTATTGACATAGGTAATATACGTCAATATGGCTTCAAATGTATTCAGTATTGTATGAACCTGTTTGAATTGGGGGGTGGACGTCACCTCCTCTAGGGGGGTCCGGGGGTCTGCCCCCCCGGGAAGATTTTTTTGAACATTTTAAAGTAAAATGCTTCAATCTGGTGCACTTTGAGCACACAATTACTAGAGACCTGATCTAGGGGGTACAACTCTAAAACACCCATATGAAAAAGATCGGTTTACATTTTAATAATCAAATAAGTATATGAACATAACCAACAACCTACCATAGCCAATAACAAATAAATGTAACTTTTTTTATTTTTGTTGTTCATTCATATCTTATTTTACCTTAACATTTATTTATTTATGCATATTTTTGTATCTCTCCAACTTTAAACAATATTTTTGGTTTACTGTCCTATAGTATACATTGGAATGATTTCAAACCTGTTTTTATTTATCCTAATAATTATAAAGGAGTGCCTTGGAAATATGTGTTTACATAATTTGTGGTCAAAACGTTTGAGACCCACTGAGATAACTTAGACAACAATAAACTATCTAAACACTCAGAGAGTCCGTTACCTCACTGAGCCTCTCAGTCTGACAGGAGAGCTCTCCTCCACCCTGGTTGTAGAAACATCTACTTCTTATATCCGTTAGCGCAGCTAGCACCAGATTCTAATAACAACAGCGCCGGTACCGGTGCGCCCTCGCTCGCTCTCTCGCTCCCACGCTCGCATTTTGGCTGTGAGCTGCGGGCGCCTGATAAGCCAACATCCCCCACTTTCATCACTCGTGATTGCCCATCGTACAGGGCAAATGAAAAGTGTAACCGGGGTGAAAAGGGTGTTTCATTTACTTAATTATGAATGTTGTTACATCAAGGCCAAAAATTAGGATGAGCGCCAACGGTCAAAAATGTTTTTTCCCCTCCCAGAGCTACCAGCGCAGCGCCCCCCAGATCTGGCGCCCTAGGCGACCGCCTATGTCTCCTATGCCAAAAATCGGCCCTGCCTAGTACATACAGTGGCAATGTCTCAAGATTTAGCAAAAATACGCCTTTATTGAACATACAGTAACACAAATACTACAAATCCACATAACAAACAATCAAAAATGAAAAAGGGTCGCAACTTATTATTATTTTAATTATTATTATTTATTTTTTTGGGTACCTGGCTGGCGCCCCCTAGCAGCGGCGCGCATATTTCAGCAGCGGCGCTGCGCCGCCACTATTTGTATATAGGGGAAACACTGCGTGTCGTCAACCCAGCTCTATCGTGGCGTTTTGGCATGTTTGAATTCTGTAAACTTCAAATAATGGGCTAAAAGAGGCTAAACAACCGCATTGAGCTGCAGGGTTCAAGTTATCCGTAGGACTGTGACTTCCAAACGACTCCTTTAACATTACCAATGTTGGATTCATTGTAACCTTATTGTGGATGTTAGGGAAAACAAGCACTTAGAAGAGTGAGCTATCAGATCGTTATCCAGCATCTAAATTAATCAAGGGGCGGATACGTTTCTGCTTTTTTTGGGGGGAAATAAAACAATAAAATCAAAATAAAGAACAGTGATAAACAACCAACCAAAGAATGTTAGGAACTGGAAGGAAATCTATACAGGCTCCTTACAGTGAGCTTGTGATATGAGTACTGATACATCTCATCCATGTTGCTCCATTGTAGGCACACTGGCCATGAAGGTGTTACGAAAGGACTCTTTAGCCATCAAGCTGAATAACCGTCCAACGCTGAGGGACCTGGAGGACAAAAACATCCTGCCCATGCAGTCGGACCAACAGAGATACGAGTCTCGACAACAGACGGCCACCAAACTGACCAGGTGAGCCGCTGGATTAGAACACACATGCAGAGATTGTCCAGCCACTGAGAACAGTGGTTCTAAGAGATATCACACTCCCTTCATCATGTGACCAACATCACTCCACACGCAGGCCGGGCCCCCGCAGACTGCTTTAACCCATGTTCACTGTGATAGATGTGACCTGGCTGCTAAAGGGAGCAGATGATGGATGATGAGTCATAATGCAGGGAGGAGGGAGGGGGGGAGAGAAGGAGGGGGGGAGAGATTAAAGCCGAGGAGCAGCTTCAAAACAATTATATGCCAAGAAAATTAAAGTGGGGTATAGTGTGTTGTATGAAAGCTGGAAAAAAGTGTACATTTTTTGTGAAATAAGCCAGTTTAGATACAAGAATGTTTCCATATCTAACCACATAACATTAACGCTAATCATTCAAAATGGTAAATTATTAAAAAACTATATTTACTTTTAAAAATATCTAAATACTTTAATATACATCTTATTCAAGGATTCAGGAACATGTCAAATACACCTGCTCAAAACTACCATTTTTCATTATGCCATTAAGATGTTCAACTTTATTGATTATCTTAAAGTTGTTTGTTTGTTTTTTTACATTTAGACAGATATTAAATTGTTTTCAAACAAGTTTACAGTCAAATAAATTCACATTACATTTTACAAGAGCATAATTTGCTTCTTTGGGTAAAATAAATGTTTATATTTTATTATTTTACATTTTAGAGCACACTAAAGCAGCAAGTCTGCACATACAGCATACCTTTACTTCTCTTTTCCTCTCACTCTATCAATCATCCTACCCACTGTCTGAATCGCTGCTCCACCTTAGAGATAGATATAGACGGCTTGTAAATCCACAAAATACTACCTCATCAAAAATGACATCCCATGCAGTCGGCTCCTCTGCCTGTATAAGATACTGCATACATCTCGCACAGTGACGATGATCTGGAAGCACAAACACTCCTGACATCGACACGCCTTTTATTTTTTCAGACGATTAAGTCAACGGCCGTCAGCAGAGGAACTTGAGCAGAGGAATATCCTCAAACGTAAGTACATGTACACACTGTAAGAGAAACTAGTAATAATAATAATCCCAGTGTGTGATGACCCTCTCTTTCTCCTTCCTTCCAGCTCGAAACGATATCGAGGAACAGGAGGAGAAGAGGGAGATCAAGAGACATCTGTCCAAAAAGGTAAGACAGAGGTGGAGATGGACACCTCAGTGTACATGATGGGAGTGTTTATGACCCCAGCTAGAAATATAAACATGGTTGCCGTGGTGACCACCCTTCAGATGCCCATTTTGAAAGGATCATATCTGTTGCATCACCCTGTTATTGTGTGTGAGAGTGTGACCATTTCACAAATGATATGTATTGATAGATAAAGCCACTTATCCACTTATCCATAGATTTTATGTTATACAAATGTTTTTCAGCACTTTGTGTCTCAAAAATGATTTCAATAAATAGTGTTTTTTTTATTATTTGGTTTATTTTCTTCCAAGGCTGTAGTGTTTTTGTCCAAGAAGATATCTTTAAAACTACTTAACAGATATTGTCATAAAAGAAAGAAGATGAAAGAAGTGTGCAACATCTGAGTGCTGCTTTGTACTATTTCATTTAATATTTAACTTTACTTATACAAAGAAAGAAAATAGATTCACTTCATACTTACATTTTATTTATTAGAAACTATAATTATTTTTGAACATACAAAAACAAAGCTTTTCCCTTTCTTTATTTTAAATCGGCCTAGTTAAATGAACCAGTTAGTTTTCAGTCACAAACCTGGCACATTATTGCACACAGATATTCTTCAACATGTGGCAGGGCATCCAGATATTGACAACCCCCCTCCTCTTTCTTTTTGCACCCTGCAGCTCAGCCAGAGGCCCACAGTGGAGGAGCTGAGGGAGGCGAAGATCTTGATCCGCTTCAGTGACTATGTGGAGGTCGCCGAGGCTCAGGACTACGACCGCCGAGCCGACAAGCCGTGGACCCGGCTCACTGCTGCTGATAAGGTGAAACTAACAAACATGTCAATCAAAACCAGCTGATCCTTTACTCTGGATTCAAGATGTCTGTGCATACAGTTTATACTGTGGGTAAATAAGTGTTTCCCTGTGTGTTGTTCAGGCTGCCATCAGGAAGGAGCTGAATGAGTTTAAGAGCACAGAGATGGAGGTGCACGAGTCCAGCCGTCATCTGACCAGGTAACAGTTTAGTGTTTATGCATATTTATGCTTAAAAATTACTATTACTACTATTCATACCTTTTTGACATACTATACTATTACTTTTGTATATTTTTCCACATACAATACCATGATTTTTTTTCTTCAAGTTTCTCGACATACCATACTATGACCTTTTAAATGCTTCTCAAATTCATGACATTTTTGACATACTTTAATGTGCCTGTTTTCATAGTTTTCAACAGTTCAGTTTTTCTGATTTTTCAATATACTCCACTATGACTTTTCTAAACGTTTACAGACATACTATACAATGACATTTGTTTTACTTTTCAAAAAACTAAACTGTTGGTTTTGAAATGTTTTTGAAATGCATACTATTTAACAAGTCTATCATGATTAGTGGTATGGTGAAAAACCACAGCATTTCTATGAAGTTCCTCATTTTCTCTGTGGTTTCTCTGCAGGTTTCATCGGCCGTAAGATGGATCAGTCTTGTGCTTTTATACTCACACACCAAGCCTCAAGTGTCCAGACTGCCACCTGCTGCCCTCACACTGACGGACTGTACCTGAACGCAGCGTGTGCTGCGGCCGTCACAGGAAACACCTCAAGTACAAATGGATCAAACTCTCACCTGGAGTCTCTCATCAGTGGAGATTTTACACACTTCTTGATATTCAAAAGGGTTTCGTTTATTTTAAGATGAAGCCGCAACTTGTTTACTTTGCAGCACTTTTGTTTCTGAACAGGGCGCTTGAAATGAAACACAGAATCTGTGCCAAGGAGCTGAAGAAAGGACTTTCTTTTTATTTTTTACACATGGATTGTTTTCTTGCCTTTCACCATAATGTCACTCCTTAAATGGACTTTATATCCTTTGGGTTTGTGTTGGCACGGTATTATTCCACAGAAGACATCTCAATGATCGTTTCACATTTTGCCAGAGGAATTCAAACCTGTAGGCAGCTGCATCTTAAGCCAAAATGACCTAAAATATAACATCATTCTCTTTTCAAGACAGTAACAGAAAAAATGTACTAACGTAAAACACATTAACTGAGCAATAACTTCACAGCCTGATCGTTTTTTGTGTTAATGGACTGCATTCTAGAGCTCAAAACGTTTTCACACTTTTGATCCCCACTTGAAGCCAAAGCAACTTGACTTCCTGTTGAAGTTGCGATCTTGAATGCATCCCAGAATGACTGCTGTTGAGAGTTCAGTAACTCACCGTGTCACTGTGCCTACAGTATTGTTTACAGGGATTTGAAAGTTGCCAAATTAACTTGTTTCGTTTTATTTTACTGTGTATCTGTCGACACAGTGAAAAGTTGCAGAACTTCAAAAAAACAGACTTTCTTTTTTTATTGTCAGTCAAATCTTTGGTGGCACAGAAAATGAAAACCTGCCAGCTTACTTTTTATGGTTTAGGTCCACATTAGATAATTGCCCGTTTTGACCTTATTATCGGGAGGACTTGATCTGTGAGTGTGTCAGTACGAGCGTCGGTAATATTACTGTCTCTTGTACGTTTAAAACTGTTCTCAGAATTCTAAAACTTGTAAATAGCAAAGAAAGTAAACAAGACTTTTCAAATGTTTTTTTGTAAAGCAGAACAACTGCATGTGGGTATTAATTTATTGTCTTCTATGATGTAAGCTGTTTCTTTAAGAAAGAAACTTATTAAAGAAAATAAGTTTATGAATCCTTGCCTTTTTTCAGATTTTGTGCATCCTCTCTGTATAGCAGCTGTTTTCAGTGTCCTTTCCACAAACAGTCGATCATTCTTTGGGGAGAGCTGGGATGTGTTGTCCTGTCTGTAATTGGATTGGCTCCCAAGTCCTGGGGCTTATTAAAAGCAGCCCATGATGAGTTTTCTGTTCAGTCATACGGAGACAAATCCGTAGTCTCAGTGGAGTTAAGAGTTTGTGCTCTGTCCTGGGACAGCACCTTATCTTTTCACACGGAGAGAAAGCAAGCACATGTTGAGAGGAAACTGCATTTTCAAAAAACCACCCGTACGAACAAATGCCAAACTGCATTGCATCTCATCAAAAGGTGTTAGTCTGTGGAATAACTGTAATGATGCACTGAAATATTGTCCAAGTCTATCTAAAGTGAAAGTATTATTTAGGAGCCAAATCATGAATGGTTATGAACAGGACCTGTAAAATCCCATTTGCTATTTCTTGTAATTGTAAAAATAATTTCTTTCTGATTGCAAACAAACAAGACAAACATGTCGCTGATGACGATGACCTAATATTTTATTTATAGGGAAAATGTATGCTAGAGGGGGTAGGACCAGAAAAGTTTTTTTGTAGCTTCTTGCCCCTGTTGAACATGACAGAGACTATTTGAGAATTATCTTTTTTTATTCATGTTTTTGTACTTTGTTATGAGTGAGAAAAAAAAAAGAAAGGATATATATATTATTATTGTTGTACGTTTTGTTTCTGACATGTTCAATAAACATGTCAGAAACACACAGCTATACAGCGTGCATCGGGGTGCCACAGTATTTGTGCCACAAGTCGATGGCTTTAGTCACGATGGCGTCCGTGTTCTCCTGCGGGATCTGGAAGAGAAAACACATGGTGAGGTTTTTCACCTAAAAGAGGACAGTGCTTTCTGTTTGGGGTTGGCTGTGGTTCACTCACATTGCACAGGAACCTCACCACGCCTTCAGGCCGGCTGATTCCCATCAGCATGATTTTGTAGCTGAGCAGAATCTCCAGGGCCACGAACACCAGAATCTTACACGAGCCGCTGATCACCTTGTCCCACACCCTGACAATCATCAGAGGGTCATTCAACAAGTAGATTTAAGGTCAAGATGTAACAAAAGTCTACTCATGTGGAAATAGCAAACGGGCTTAATAAATAGAGAGAAAAATGTGAGTTGGGCAAAATCTGTCATTTAATCTGACATCTTTGTAAAACAGGCACCAAATTAGGCAGAAATGTGTAGAGGACGCTAAGCATTTTTACTCTTAAAGGTAGGGTAGGTAATTCACTTCAGAAACACTTTGTTATATTCCATGGAATGCTCTTAACATCCCGATAGCAATGAATTCATTAAATGCTTTGACATTAAATGCTTTGACAATAAATACAAAAAAAAATGTCATCTGTGGAAGCCGTGGCGCTGTAACAAGCACTACCAATTATTTTAGCCGGCCCGGCTAAAATAACTGGATGGCCTACCTGCCTGTCAGACTTCCATCTGTGCACAAACTTATCTCGTGCCCTCATTGGTCATGTGCGCGTTCGTGTGTGTTGGAGGAGGGGCTCTGTAAGGAAGTCTGAAGGAAGTGGCAGATTTGTTCCGGTTGTGTACTTTCAAATTCTAGCGCACTCGAGCTGGTTTCTCCATTCTTACCTACCCTACCTTTAAGTACAATTTTTGAGGTACTTTTTCTTTGTATTCAAAGTGACATATTGTATTTCTCACTGCGCTATTTATTTTTAAGGGTTATTATAGCTTAATTTATAACAATGCAACTATAAAGTACCAAACAATGCGGCAATAATTATAACCGAATATCATTAAGTATTTGAATGTATTATAAATTCTGCATAATACATACAGTACTTACATTAGGTACCTTAAGTATATGTTGAGGCTTGTTTTACTTGATTAGGAATTTGAATGCAGGAGTTTTAATTATGAAGTACTTCCATCAATAGAAAACATGTAGAATGTCTCATTTTGAAAATATGGTTTTCACAGGCTTAAGGTTCATTAAATGTTCTGATTATTAATGCAGAATATAAAATATATTAAGTGTATATGATTATTATAGGTCCAACAAATACCCATACATTTGTTGAAAACAGGTCCACCTTTACCAGCTGTTACATCGAAGTGATCAACTTAAATATATAAATATTGGATTTATAATTATAATCAATACATAACATACACATTTGCACCTTTTTAAGTATATTTAGTCGTTAACCTTTACCAGAATATTTTTTAACCATAGCATTGCATCTTTTACTTAAAAGATCGGAATACGTTCACCACTTGAAATGTGGTTCAAAGATCTTTCAGAAAAGCCTGAATAATATAATACAGGTTTTGCACATATCAGACTGCTGAGGATAGAAAAGCTTGTGTGTTGGCCTGGGGAAAGTGTGCAGATGTCAGGCGTGCGCTGTGGACAGTGAACGCACCTCTGCAGGCTGGACTCGGGCAGGCAGCCGGCGAAGCAGCGTCTGAACCAGAGGCCGTAGGGCAGCTGGGCGAGGGTCCCGCTGGTCTTCAGGTGGGTCAGCAGCCGAGGCTCCTCCTGACTCAGATAGTGCTCCAGGCTCTTCGGCTGCACCGCAACAGGGGAGACAACAAGCCGTTTAGGACAGAGAGTGAATAAACATACTATACAGAGATGCTGTATGAGAAACCAATGTGAGTTTGAATAATGTAAATCTAATTCTAGTAGACCTCAACAATGGAATTATGATCAGTAGAAATGGCCATGACATGGGACCTTTAAGTAAATAATTACCAGGATACCTCTTATGAGTGTCATGTTCACAACTTGACAAGGGATATATAAAAATTAATTATCTTATACATTAAGAACATTTCCTCAACTGAACATACCAAAGACTTCCACTAATTTTGCTTTAAAAATATACAAGAGACATGAATTTTGTAAACAATTACATTACAACTAGGGTAGCAATTTGAAAAATGTACTTATTGCGATTATTTTTGACAGATATTGCAATCGCGATTAGATTTATGATAACCGAGGGAATGATACAGTTTGAAAAATATATTAAAACAATCACATTTTAAGAGGGTCTGTAGCAAACAAGGAGATTTCTGTAGATTTGGAAATTGTACTAGCCCATATTGATATTTTGATAACATGTTGATTAATTGTGTAGCCCTTATTACAACCCTTGTCACATTACAGTTTGGTAGCAGTGAATAATATAATCACTGAGGGAAGCAAACTATTTTTCATTTTTTTTGGCTATTCAATTCATTTTGAAACAAAAAAAGTTTTACTTTATGCTTCAAGCTAAACGCAACACTCACAAGGTGGGGTACAGAGTCTCCAAACTTCGTGTTGAACTGATGTATGAAACACTTGATGAGCCAGTAACAGTCGATAGGATCGTCTACGATCTCCTCCATGGCTCGACTGATGGAGAGGAAGTCCTCGTTCTCTTCATCCTGAGAGGAGAAAGCAACACACCCCGTCGTTATTAACACACATTTTAAGAGATGGCAGCCACAGGACACGCATCAACACCCAAGTTTAGACGATTGTAAAAAAAACTGTATATATATATATATATATATATATATATATATAAATGTAAAGCTTTTTTTAAGGTACCCATGTTTTAATGGACCCATGCTTAGAAAAAATTAAGAAAAGTCACATTCATAATTCTGTTTGAAACTTCGGTTCCGTTACATGTCTCATCCTACAACCTCCTATTTGTGATGCATCAGTACGACATTCATACTTTCTTCTCATTTTGGTGCCTTATTAGTCCCATATATGAACATGTTTCTCTATGTGCGCTCCATCTTACCGGGGCGGAGGTCTCGGAGCACCGTGGGAGCACCAGGGTCTCTAGCTGGGACATGCGCAGGTAGACGTGGGTGGAGGGAGTCGAAGGGTTGATGTATCTCATCACCTCCAGAGCCTCCAGGATGTCCTGGTACTGCTCCTTCCTGTAGCCTCCCACCAGAGAGTGAGAGTCACTGTGGGGGGGTAAGATGCCTGCAGGAAAAAGGTTTGGCATTATAGGTTGTGCGAGCACATTTGGTAGTGCGTGTCATTACTGTGATATGCGTTTGTCTTACCTAGCAACACCTTCCACACATGGATCCTGTACATAGAGGGGAGGGGGAACCTCTGACTGAAGGTGCTCAGCTTTTCTAGATCTGTTAGAAGAAAAAAAACAATGGTAAAAAGACAAGGACTGACTTACTGCCCCTAGAACCTAACCACAAACTAATGAGAAATGTTAAGGCAGTGGGTGGAAATAACAATATGTGTCAGTGCAATTCATCTGGTTCAACTCTCGTACATACTACTGAACGAGACCTGGCGTCATGGCACGCCGATCTAGGAGTTTGGCTCCCCCGGGAGAAATCAGCGTTAATATTGTCAATGTGCATGCCATGGATGTATATTTAAAGAACGTGTAGGCCTGAACATATTTTTTAAAGTAAGCTGATGGGAAGAAAATAAACGTTATGTATGCGAATGTGAGATAGTTGTGACATAACGCAGGTCTTTGAGCTAACTGTGTGTGTGAGTCTGGTGGTCAGCCCTGAGCAACACAGGCAACAGCAGATAAGGCAGAACGTGAATAATTGTTTTCATCACAATTCATATTATACTATATTGCTCTGATGGGCCGAAACTGGGTCAACATATTGGCAATGCGCCTGAAAATTGCATTTGCATTTCTAAAATGTAAATATGTGTCTTTAACTGTGTTTTTTCAGGGGAGCGAAATTCAAGATACACTTATGTTGTTAAAGATAGGCAGACATGTTTGTAATTAACCTAATATTTTTACCTGGGCCAAGGCCCTCACTAATAAAATTCCAACCCATGGATTTAAGTCTTCCGGGTCTGTACTGAACGAATCAGGCTTATATTTTGTTCTGCTTATTTATATCTGTTTGGAACTCTCGTTGTCTTGGTTAGTTACAAGTTAAAGAAAAAAATGAAATATCAAAACCATCATTGAATGCTTATTTCTCATTGCAAGAAGCCGAACATAGCAGACTCGCTCCTTCAACATCTTCCACATGCCTCCGCTGAAACTGAGAGGGGCGGGTTGCAACTGTACGCCTATATAGGACAAAGTGCTTTATATTAACTAAATATAAATGATACAAAATAGCAGTTTCATCAGAAATAATATGGATTATTTTAAAATTAATCCAAGTGTGAATTTGTTTATATGGGGCTATCTAAATAGATATAATAATTTATTTCCTCGACATTTTGTTGGTATTTTTATCATGCCACAAACAACTATACCTGAATCGAACAACAGAAACAACATTTTTGGGACATTCACTTGGTGACGGTTAAAACATTGTTTGGAGTGGTTCGAGGACAGTGATGGAAGAGTTTTTCAGACCGAGATCAGCACTCTTCTGAATGCACCAATTTCAGGGAGCGTGGAAGCAATGTTTAAAGACTAATATTGGTGATATAGAACTGTTACCTACCGAGGGGATTGTCCTTGAGCAGTATTTCCAGAGATTTCTTCTCCTCCACTCCTCTGAAGCCCACTTTCTCATAATATGCGGAGCGGAAATTTCTCTGAGGGTCATCAGCCATTCTTTTACCTGGTAAATGACACCTACACAACATTTCCAAAAACCTTTAGCGTGCACTTTTACATGACATTTTCTGTGGCATATTAAAGGGGAAAAAATGAAAGAGTCGACCAAATGTTGTGTGTTGTGGTGGAGTGAAACTAAGTATATATATATACGTACATACTGTACTTAAGCACCAATGTGAAGTACTTTTAGTTTAAACTTGTTACCCAAATATTATATTTACTTGTATATAGACTCTTCTATTACTATTTTATTTGTATTTACTTGCACTATCTGTTTTATTTGTTCAATGTCATATATATATATATATATATATATATATATATATATATATATATATATATATATATATGTTGCACTGTTGGAGGAGCCAAGACCTACGTTTTTCATTGACATATCTACACTGTAGCTAATGTACAAATGACAATAACGCCTTGAATCTGGAAATACCCGACTACAACTACAGGGGGAAATCCAAATCAAAGAGAAATTTACTTTTTACTGAACTACATTCATTCGTCAGCTTTAGTACATATCTAGTAACTTAATACACGCAAGCATGCAATGAAGACACATGGTTCCAGCTTTAAATAATATATGAATGTGTACTGCTTTTTCTATTGATTATTTAATTCGTTGTATTAATCGTTGTCACTTAGTGACAAGCGAAATAAATGTGCCAAACTTAATTTAGTACATCACAACAATTTAGCATTTTACAACCGAGTGATACATGTTTGTCAGATAAAATAAGTACTCCTACCTTGCACAGGTGTGTTCAGACGACTATAAAGGTTAGCTTTACGCTAGTAAGCTAACTTCATAGCTTCAGGTAACGAGCTAACATTAACGCTAGCTACAGATACAAGTACGACACGTTTGTATCTGTAACATTATCGACAAGATACATATGTTATTAGACATGTAGGTGGACGTTGTCGAGGCACTGCAGACAAATGCTTCATGTCCACAAGTCACATTTAGGACTGCTAGCTACATGCTAACCAGAGTTGTTATTATCAGGACACTTCCGGTTGGCACTGTCGAAATAAAACGCGAGACTCACGCTCACTTTCCCTACGACTGATGGCCTTTAAGGATCCCGCGAGAGTTTCGCAAACCAGAGTTACCCTTACCCAGCGCCATATAGATAGAATCTATACATAGATCTCTCTATATGGCGCTGCCCTTACCATGTGGAAAACACGGTAATGCGACCCTTTCTCGGGACATATCTACATAAAAAAACGTGTCTTTACAGTTATATATGGGGCATTCTACCGAATTAGTACAAAGTGCGAACAAGAAAAACTATTTAACAAAACTATTAAGTATTCAGACATAGATATTTACTAAGAATATGTTGTAAGGGGCATTACATTGATTATATAGTGATACGTTCAATATATACAAAAACATCATTTATAGGGTACTTTCTATTGGGAAGAAGCTGTCCCAAACCCTGACATCTAAATTTACATTTCTGTAAATAACACTTTTTTTGTATTTTGTTCAATGGTGTATTTAGAAGATCTTTATGATTACATTCAAACAGAAGTTGGAATATTTAGATTTATTGTGGGTTTAATACAAATAAATAAAAACTATACTCAGAAAATCATGTCCCCAGTTTTCATGTCATTACCGAAACACAAGGAGTTTTAGTCCCTCATGGCTGAATGGTAAGTAGCTATATCTCATACTTTTGATATAAATCTGTTCCAAAATCTGTATTGTGTTTTTATGTGTGTAAAACTCTTCAAGATAAGATAAGATAAGATAGTACTTTATTGATCCCAATTTGGGAAATGTTTGTGTTGCAGCAGCATAAAAAGACTTGGCATTGTACAATACAAATTAAAAGACAAGAAATAAACAAGAAAGTAGAAAATATAATTTGCAAATTAACAATAACAAGATATAAAGCAAGGTATTATATATACATAAGTATGTGACAGATGGAATATTAAAATGTAAAGTGAATATATTCATGTAAAATGTACAGTGTGATTTTAAGTCCAAGAGAAGCTATGCAGCAGAGAGTTTTCCTCCAGCCAGAGGTGATTTGTTGTACAGTGTTATTGCAATGGGCAGGAATGTTTTCCAGTATCTGTCCTTGTGACAGCGGAGCTGCAGCAGTCTGTTGGAGAAGGAGCTCCGTTGACTGTCCAGCTGCAGGTGGAGAGGATGGGTAGGGGCTGAGGAGACGTCCTCTTCCTCATGAAATCAATGACCATCTCTCTGGTCTTGGCCACATTCAGAAGCAGATTATTTATTCGAGTCCACTCCACAAAATCACCCACCAGCGCTCTGTACTCCTCCTCCCGTCCATCCCTTATACACCCTACCACTGCAGAGTCATCCGAAAACTTCTGCAGATGGCATGACTCAGAGTTGTATTGAAAGTCAGTGGTGTATAAGGTGAACAGGAAAGGAGACAGCACAGTCCCCTGAGGGGCTCCTGTAGGCTACCAACCACCACATCAGACAGCACACTGCCCAGCCGGACGTACTGTGGTCTGTCTGTGATGTAGTTGGTAATCCAGGAGATGGTGGACGAGTCATAGCCTGCAGCTTGTCACTCAGTAGCCGAGGCTGGATCGTGTTGAAATCAAAAAAGGTGATTCTCACAGTGCAACCCGATCCATCCAGGTATGAGTGAGCACGCTGCAGCAGGTACATAATAGTATTGTCCACCCCCAGTTGAGGCTGGTAGGCAAATTGCAAAGACGTGTATTCTAGCAATGTACTTGCTAGCATTCTTTAGTTATGCCCAAACTTAGCTAGAATCGTCACTACCGAAACAGTCACTACCGAAACATATGGTTAAGTTTCGGTAATTTACATGATCATTTCGGTAGTGACAAAATGGAGGTAAATCCCATCGTTTTGAAATAAATGTGTTTTAAAGTTTGAAAATCAGTGTGTTACTTTAAAGGTCTCTTATTATACTTTTAGGTATAGTTATATTATAGGTCTCAGATATATAAAAAACATGTCTCTGAAGTGTTTTGATAAAAATACCAACCAGATCACCCATTCTAGCCTCATTCCCCTCTATTTCAGCTGTTACTAAAGTGCTGATTCTGTGTCAGAAGCTTCAAATGATCATAATCAGTTCATTCATTCAGATTCAACTGCATATCACTTTCTTGTGTATTTACCTTTCAGGGACACATTGGTTAGCGTTCAGAAGCCTGACAGCAACAGCATAATATCAATTATAAGTCAATGTTCTCTTCTATTGAACCCACTTTGGGTAATTATTTTTCTATTGATAAGCAATGTTTGTACTGTAAATGGTTATGGATGAACAATTGTTATGTCTTCAAAAAGAAAATGATTATATTGACCCCAAAACATTTGTGTTTGTAATATTCCCAACATAAGGCATGTTATGAGTTAAGATTAAGCCATAAGGTTGAGGGAATATGATACAACCTTGAGAACAAAATACTGTGGTCACTACCGAAACACTGGATGTTTTGTAAAAAATAAAGTATATTGAGTTATCAACTAAAATGATATGATACTGATTGGTTTAATGTATGTTCAAGTTCAACAATCATCTACTCTGGAATCAATATGATCAATATTATGCATTTTACAAAGAAAGATTGCATTACGATTTTGATGAATTGTATAAATTTAACTTTGAAATTTGATTAAAAATGCACTTTTATTGATTTAATTGTGAAAACCTTCAAAAAATGTTTGTTAAAATACTATTTAGAGAAGGGAAGGTAAAACAATCTTAACAGGTACAGGTAATAATACGTTTTTACTACAGTGTATGTACTATGTTTATTAAAAAAAAGGGTATAATTGAACCTAATGGATTTGTTGTACTTAACTTCTGGACTCATGATAATACGAACAGACCTTGTATAACATGTTTAGCAACTCAAATAAAAGAGTGCTTATCTAAGAGGTGATTTAAACTATTTGTTCTCTCTGCTATGTCTCCTTAAAATTATAATTAAATCGGGAAACCCTACGGATGTAAACAATGCACTTATTGGACACACAGGAAGACTACATGCATGTCACTCAGTCACTACCATATTTAGTTTGAGACAAGCTAAAGATTGATAATGGTAACAACCTAAAAAAAGTTATGGAATTTGAATTGAATGTATCCAATTTGGCCCAATCAGAAATTTAAAACATATAGCACAGACATTTCGGTCAAGCATTATTTAGTTTCAGTTGCATCTTTAACTTAATAATCATTAACACTTTTTTCTATATTGTATAATTTTTGTATTCTACCTTTAATATTTGTTTCTGGAATGTTCAGTACTTTCATCTTAAATTTCTCTTGCTCCAAAACATCGAAGCAAATTTCTTGCATGAGAAAAACCATCTGGGTAATAAACCTGATTCTTTTAAATAAAAAGTGTTGTATGAAAACAGACCATGAATAAGAACAGACATGAATCCATATGAGCAAAAGACAAATGTTAGCTTTTATTTTTGAGATATTGGGAAACTGTTATAAAACCAAAGCACCAAGGAACAAAACACCAATGGCTGACAACTGATTAAGTGAAAAAAATACTTAAGCCAATATATGTAACCAAACCTTGCATCCCTGCCTTCACAAAATAGGTATTTCAAAAATGAATGTATACAGAACATTATTGTTTTACCAATTAAAAAGAAATGAGTATTCTACAACGATTAAAAAAACATATCTGTAATATGTGTATGCAAGAATATGGCGATAATTTCTAAGCCTATTTTAGGGGCAATAGTGCCTGTCAATTGTATTAACTTAAAACAAATCCAAATACCTTCAGAGGCCCAATAATACTCGAGTCAATTTCTACAAAAAATGTCTTGACAATGTTCATTTTAACAATAACTTGTAAACAAGCATTTTAAAAGCATAGCAACAACAGAGCTAAAACTAAAACAATGCAAAGAACAAAACGAACCTTTCAAGGAAAATAGTTAGAATTGTTCTCCTCGTATACAAAACACAATTATTTTTTTTAAATCAGTATAGTTTTAACAAACTGACTAATTGGCATGAGAATTATTGCGCCTGATCTTTACTTTAATAAGTAGATCTTGGGGAGAGTGTATTGGAGGTTGTACGACTCTGGTAAGAAGTTGAGAAGGTGTTCGATGAGGAGAGGGGGGAGCCTAGGTCGACACTGCTCCGGCGGGAGCCGCATCGTGAACCACTCCTGGAGCCAGCAGCGGATCCTGGGGCAGAGGAGGCATTGTAGGGACTGCTGATTCCTCTGGAAGACTCAGATGATGCCTGGAGCATTTTCATCCCATTGCTTTCCTCCACCAGACAATTATCCAGAGCCTCCTTGTAAGAGATCTTAAGTTTGGTCTTTGGGCAGTTCATGTTCTTTGTGTGGTTTCTGAGGTCTTGGAGATTCTGAGCTGCTCTTACAGTCAGCCAGCCCATTTTAATGGCGTCTTCCATGGTTCTTCGACAGCCCATTTCTGGGTCATAAACCCCCCCTGTGGCAACCTGGAACTCCAGGAACCTATTCCCTGCCTCATATGGCAGCCACATCTCCTTCATGGCCTGAGCAGCAGACATCTTCTTCTTGGTCTTTACATCCTCAAAGCCAAAGTAGGCTTTTTGGGCAGGCTTGAGCTTATGGGCCATGTCGTCATTTATTATGCCCTGCCGGGTAGCCTCTTGGATGCTTAGCCTACGGCCATTTGTGGGATCAATTATTCCTCCAGTGCAGGCCTGAGCCTCCAGCAGTCTCTGGGCAGTGATGGAATCTACCAGACCACGATTTAGAGCCTCTGTGATGGATATTTTCTCTAATGTATCTGTGTGAAATATGGCACCCACAGGTTCCTGTTCCCCCACTGATTCAGCAACAGAGGCTAGGGTGACAGAAACACTGGATATACCCCTTAGAGAGTCAGATGAGTCACGAGCTGTACTACTGGTTGAAGCGCTTCGCTCTGTGAATGTGGTAGTTCTTGTTGTGGTCATCTTGGCGAGGGTAGGTGATAAGGGTCTTGGGGGGACTGATGGTGAAGAAGATAATTTCCCTGACAATGGAACCGAGACTGCTGATGTTTTTAAAGTTGAAGATGATGTAGTTGAACATGTAACTGGGGCAACTGATTTAAATGATGATGATGTTGATGTTGATGATGATGATGATGATGATGATGATGATCCACGTTTGGTCTTGTTGGTGACGATGTCTGCAAATTGGGTCAGAGTGATTTTACGCGATCTGTAATCATCTAAATGGGACTGACTAATAATTTGCTTTTCAATCAGCTCAGTTACATCATACTTTCTTCCAGACCTCTTGTCCATGATGATAACCAACTCTATAGAACCATCTGGAGCAGTGGTAGTTATCTCTTCCCACTCACACTCCTGATCGGACAGCTCCAGGAACGTGTCATGGTCAATATAACCTTTGTCATATGCTTCACGTACTGTCATCTCTTTATTAGTCTCTGGGTCCACAATAACCACTCTCCTCTTTCGTGTGCGGTTACTCAGAGTTGACTCTAGCTTTTCCTTGTCCATTATAGGCAAAAGGATGAGGCCTGTCTTCTTATCTGTGATACAGCGTTTCTTAAGCTCCAGATAGGTTATGTTTTCTTCTGTGTTAGGATCAAAGTAGCCCATAGTCTCACCACTCTGATCAGTCAGGGTCTTGTTCATTTCTTCAGTAAAGCAACCTCTCTTGTAGGCTACTTTAACGTCAACACGATGGCTGCGTTCAGGATCAATGATACCACCGCTGGCAATCTGGGCGTCTAGTAGACGGATGCCATGACCTTTCTCCACTAGACCTCTCTCTATGGCCTGAACAAGGGAGATAATCTTGTCTGTACCCGGCAGTTTGTAACCAGTCACAGCCCTCTCTGCTGATAGCAAGTTGTCTTTAAACTCTGGCCCAAACAGTTTTTTATTGTAGGCATCAGTAACAGTAAAGTAGTGATTGTTGACAGGATCAACTATAAAACCGGAGGCTGCCTGGGCCTCAAGCAGTTCCAAGGTGGTCCCAGGTTGCAACAGTCCAGCTTTCATTGCGTGATAGACCGGCATCACCTTATCCGTGGCCTCATCATAAACTCCTGCTATGCATGTGGAACCTTTCAGGTAGGAGCGCAGGCGGTCTTCAATGTCCTTGCACGTCAATCTGCCATCCCCCAGTTTTTCCACATCCGACTGATTTAATAGGTTTGCATCCACTAGATCTATGACCGACACCTTGCCTCTGAGCCCCGGGACAGTTATTGGCTTCTTAGGCTCAGGGAGGAGCAAGAGACCTGTGCTTGGATCAGCTTTGCATTTTCTCTTCAGAGATACATATGTAGTTGCTTGTTGGGAGTCTGGGTCCAGATAACACTTAGGAGACTTATTCAGGGCCTGATATAGGTCGTCATCTATGAGATCCCTATCCTTAGCAATATCTTTGGGAAAGAATACGCTGAGGGCAGGGTCCAAAATACCCCCTACAGACTCTTGAGCCTGAAGTATACGTAGAGCTGTGTCCTTGTCAATTAATCCCTTCTTCATGGCCTGGCCTGCTGACAGGAGCTTGCCACTATTTGGGTCTTTGTAACCTATAGCAGCAGCTTCAGCTGCAAACAACTTTGATTCATCCTCCTTATCCACTACTCCTCTAGCACATGCTTCTTTCACTGTCAGTTTTTGATTAGTTTGGGGATCAATTATTTTTCCAGTGGCTGCCTGAGCATCCAGAAGCATGCCGGCGCTGTTGGATGACATAATGTTCTGTTTCTTGGCTTCTGTAAAAGACATTTTTCTTAAAGGTCCAGCTGCAACACCGGCAATTGACCCTGTCCCCTTCAGAAATACCATTTTATCCACAGACACCTCTGCAACACTTTTCTCCCCCTTTATTAGTTGATTAAATGTTGATTTGTCCAGGATTCCACAATCAAGCAACTGTTGTGCTGTGACGGACTTACGAACACCATCAAAGAGAAGTTTGGAGGGGTCACATTTGTTAGAGACTGGCAAAAGTTGTAGGCTTTCTTGAGGCTCTATCATGCATTTTTCCTTCAAAGACCCATAGCTGGTATTTTGTTCAGTTTCTGGATCACGGTAACATTCCGGACTCTGGTTTAGAGTTTGACGGAGGTTTTCATCTAAGAGGTTGCGCTTGATAGCTGTATCTTTGGGGAGGAACACACTGAGATTGGGATCTATAATACCTCCCGCCGATTCCTGGGCCTGCAGCAGGCGAAGCCCGATTTTTTTGTCAATGAGACCCTTCTTCATAGCCTCAAACACTGAGAGAAGCTTGTTTGACCTAGGTTCCTTAAAGCCAACAGCAGCAGCCTCTGCTACCAATAATCTGTCTCGATTTTGAATGTCAACCACCCCTTTGGCGCATGCCTCTTCTACTGTCAGCTTCTGATTAGTTTTCAGGTCAATTATATAGCCTGTGGCAGCCTGAGCTTCTAGCAGCAAATCTGCACTTTCTGGTGGGAGGAGCATTTGTTTCTTGGCATCTAAGAAAGACATTTTTCTTTCACATTCAGCTACCACCCCAGCAATGGGTCCAGTACCCTTTAGATAGACCATCTTTTCAATAGACACATCTAGGACAGATTTCTCCCCTCTCACAAGCTGATTAAATGTTGGTTTGTCAAGGACTCCACATTCAAACAACTGCTGTGCTGAGACTGGCTTGCGGATTCCATCAAACATCAGTTTGGAAGGGTCTTTCCTCTCAGTTATTGGCAGAAGTATCAGGCCTGTGTGAGACTCTGTTTTGCTTCTCTTCTTTAAAGACCCATAGCTGGCCTCGCGCTCGGTGTCTGGGTCAATGTAGCACGAAGGACTCTGGTTTAGAGCCTGATAGAGGTCCTCATCCAAAAGGTTACGCTTGATAGCTGTGTCTTTAGGAAGGAACACACTGAGATTAGGATCTAGAATGCCTCCGGCAGACTCCTGGGCCTGCAGGAGACGAAGCCCAGTCTTCCTATCAATTAGACCCTTCTTCATTGCCTCAAACACTGACAGAGGCTTTGCTGTGCCAGGATCCCGGTAGCCTACAGCCGCAGCTTCTGCTTTCAAGAGTCTATCTCGATCCCTAATGTCCACCACTCTTTGAGCACATGCTTCCTCTACTGTCAACTTCTGATTGGTTGAAGGGTCCATGATGTGACCCGTGGCAGCCTGTGCATCCAGGAGCAAATCTGCACTCTCTGAGGGCATGAGCATTTGTTTCTTAGCCTCCGATAGAGACATTTTCCCCATAGGTCCAGCTGCTACCCCAGCAATTGATCCGGTCCCCTTTAAAAACACCTTCTTATCCAAAGACACCTCTGGGACAGTTTTTTCTCCCTTTATTAGTTGGTCAAATGTTGGTTTGTCCAAGACCCCACAATCAAGCAACTGCTGCGCTGTAACTGTCTTACGGACACCATCAAAAGTCAGTTTGGAAGGGTCTTTCCTCTCAGTTATTGGCAGAAGTATCAGGCCTGTGTGAGACTCTGTTTTGCTTCTCTTCTTTAAAGACCCATAGCTGGCCTCGCGCTCGGTGTCTGGGTCAATGTAGCACGAAGGACTCTGGTTTAGAGCCTGATAGAGGTCCTCATCCAAAAGGTTACGCTTGATAGCTGTGTCTTTAGGAAGGAACACACTGAGATTAGGATCTAGAATGCCTCCGGCAGACTCCTGGGCCTGCAGGAGACGAAGCCCAGTCTTCCTATCAATTAGACCCTTCTTCATTGCCTCAAACACTGACAGAGGCTTTGCTGTGCCAGGATCCCGGTAGCCTACAGCCGCAGCTTCTGCTTTCAAGAGTCTATCTCGATCCCTAATGTCCACCACTCTTTGAGCACATGCTTCCTCTACTGTCAACTTCTGATTGGTTGAAGGGTCCATGATGTGACCCGTGGCAGCCTGTGCATCCAGGAGCAAATCTGCACTCTCTGAGGGCATGAGCATTTGTTTCTTAGCCTCCGATAGAGACATTTTCCCCATAGGTCCAGCTGCTACCCCAGCAATTGATCCGGTCCCCTTTAAAAACACCTTCTTATCCAAAGACACCTCTGGGACAGTTTTTTCTCCCTTTATTAGTTGGTCAAATGTTGGTTTGTCCAAGACCCCACAATCAAGCAACTGCTGCGCTGTAACTGTCTTACGGACACCATCAAAAGTCAGTTTGGAAGGGTCTTTCCTCTCAGTTATTGGCAGAAGTATCAGGCCTGTGTGAGACTCTGTTTTGCTTCTCTTCTTTAAAGACCCATAGCTGGCCTCGCGCTCTGTGTCTGGGTCAATGTAGCACGAAGGACTCTGGTTTAGAGCCCGATAGAGGTCCTCATCCAAAAGGTTACGCTTGATAGCTGTGTCTTTAGGAAGGAACACACTGAGATTAGGATCTAGAATGCCTCCGGCAGACTCCTGGGCCTGCAGGAGACGAAGCCCAGTCTTCCTATCAATTAGACCCTTCTTCATTGCCTCAAACACTGACAGAGGCTTTGCTGTGTCAGGATCCCGGTAGCCTACAGCCGCAGCTTCTGCTTTCAAGAGTCTATCTCGATCCCTAATGTCCACCACTCTTTGAGCACATGCTTCCTCTACGGTCAGCTTCTGATTGGTTAAAGGGTCAATGATGTGACCCGTGGCAGCCTGTGCATCCAGGAGCAAATCTGCACTCTCTGAGGGCATGAGCATTTGTTTCTTAGCCTCCGATAGAGACATTTTCCCCATAGGTCCAGCTGCTACCCCAGCAATTGATCCGGTCCCCTTTAAAAACACCTTCTTATCCAAAGACACCTCTGGGACAGTTTTCTCTCCCTTTATTAGTTGGTCAAATGTTGGTTTGTCCAGGACCCCACAATCAAGCAACTGCTGTGCTGTAACTGTCTTACGGACACCATCAAAAGTCAGTTTGGAAGGGTCTTTCCTCTCAGTTATTGGCAGAAGTATCAGGCCTGTGTGAGACTCTGTTTTGCTTCTCTTCTTTAAAGACCCATAGCTGGCTTCGCGCTCGGTGTCTGGGTCAATGTAGCACGAAGGACTCTGGTTTAGAGCCCGATAGAGGTCCTCATCCAAAAGGTTACGCTTGATAGCTGTGTCTTTAGGAAGGAACACACTGAGATTAGGATCTAGAATGCCTCCGGCAGACTCCTGGGCCTGCAGAAGACGAAGCCCAGTCTTCCTATCAATTAGACCCTTCTTCATTGCCTCAAACACTGACAGAGGCTTTGCTGTGTCAGGATCCCGGTAGCCTACAGCCGCAGCTTCTGCTTTCAAGAGTCTATCTCGATCCCTAATGTCCACCACTCTTTGAGCACATGCTTCCTCTACGGTCAGCTTCTGATTGGTTAAAGGGTCAATGATGTGACCCGTGGCAGCCTGTGCATCCAGGAGCAAATCTGCACTCTCTGAGGGCATGAGCATTTGTTTCTTAGCCTCCGATAGAGACATTTTCCCCATAGGTCCAGCTGCTACCCCAGCAATTGATCCGGTCCCCTTTAAAAACACCTTCTTATCCAAAGACACCTCTGGGACAGTTTTCTCTCCCTTTATTAGTTGGTCGAATGTTGGTTTGTCCAAGACCCCACAATCAAGCAACTGCTGCGCTGTAACTGTCTTACGGACACCATCAAAAGTCAGTTTGGAAGGGTCTTGCTTCTCAGTAATTGGCAAAAGTAACATACCTGTGTGAGGCTCTATTGTGCATCTTTTTTTCAATGCTTCATAGCTGTCTTCAAGCTCAGTTTCTGGGTCAAGGTAACACTTAGGACTCTGGTTTAGAGCTTTTCTGAGGTTTTCATCCAAAAGTCTGCGCTTGATAGCTGTGTCTTTAGGGAGGAACACACTAAGATTAGGATCTAGAATGCCGCCCACAGACTCCTGGGCCTGCAGCAGACGTAGTCCAGCCTCTCTGTCAATAACATCCTTCTTCATGGCCTCAAACACTGAGAGAGGCTTGGCTGTACCATAATGGTTGTATCCAACAGCAGCAGCTTCAGCTGCCAATAGTTTGTCTCTATCCCTAATGTCTACCACCCCTCTGGCACATGCCTCCTCTACAGTTAGCTTCTGATTAGTTTTAGGGTCAATGATGTGGCCTGTGGCAGCTTGGGCTTCCAGTAGCAAATCTGCACTATCTTCACTAATAAGCATCTGTTTTTTGGCTTCTGTGAAAGACATTTTCCCTCTAGTCCCAGCTACAACCCCAGCAATAGGCCCAGTCCCTTTCAGTGACACCTTTTTGTCATCAGACACCTCCGGAACCGTTTTCTTTCCCTTTTCCAGATCTTTAAACGTTGGCTTGTCCAGGACACCACAATCCAGCAGATGCTTGGCTGTGACAGGTTTCCGAACACCATCAAAGACTAGTTTGGAATGATCTACCTTCTCAGGGACAGGAAGCAGAAGAAGGCCTGTGTGTAGTTCTACCTTGCATCTCTTCTTCATTGACATATAGGTTACACCATCTTCACTTTCTGGGTCCATGTACAGCTCAGGCTCCTGATTCAGAGCACGTTTTATGTCATCATTAATTAGGTTACGCTCAATGGCTTTGTCTTTGGGAAGAAACACACTAAGTACAGGATCTAGAATGCCCCCCACAGACTCCTGGGCTTGTAGCAGACGCAATGTTGTGTTCTTGTCAATTAGTCCTTTCTTCATGGCCTGAAATACTGATAGGGGTTTGCTGGTGCCAGGACCACGATATCCTACAGCTGCACCCTCTGCTGCTAGCAACCTCTCCCTTTCCTCTTCATCAACCACACCTTGAGCACATGCCTCTTCAACTGTAAACTTCTGATTAGTTCTGGGGTCAATGATGTGGCCTGTTGCAGCTTGTGCATCCAATAGCAGGTAAACGCAATCTGGTGGCAGAAGATTCTCTTTCTTGGCTTCGGTTAATGTCATTTTGTATAGGGGTCCAATAATAGACCCTGGACCTTTCGGACCTTCAACTACCACCCCAGCTATTGGACCTGTCCCTTTGAGATTCACCTTTTTGTCATCAGACACCCCAGGGACAGTCTTTTGTCCCTTTACAAGCTGGCTAAATGTTGGTTGGTCCAAGACTGCACAGTCAAGCAACTGGTCTGCTGTGACTGGCTTACGGACTCCATCAAAAACCAAAGAGGAGGGATCCACGGCTGGCGTCTCTCTAGCTTTTGTCAGCTGAGTTTCCATGTTTGTTCTGACAACGACCACATCCCTCAGTTCCTTCTCCATGTCTGACAGCCTACTTTTATATTTCTCATCAAGCTCCTTGAGTTCCCGCATCAGCCTATCTATCTCACTTTTCAAACTCTTCTTTTCACTCTCCATACGATTCTTCTCTGTATCATATTGCCTTATCGTGTCCTGCTTACTTTCATACTGGTCCTTCCAGTAATTTAAATCCTTCTTCACCTTCTCGTTATCCTCTTGTAGACGACGAAGCTCAGAGTCTTTGGACGATTTAATGAGCCTGAGTTCCTCTTCCAGTATTCGGCAGCGATCACTATCCTTGTCTGATGATTGTACTTTCCTCAAAAGATTATCTCTCTCTATCTCTATCTCACTGTACTGGGACTCGATGGTTTGCATGGTGACTTTTGTCTGTAGAGAAATAGAGGGAAAAAAGAGAAAGATTGATAAATACATTGATATATTTACTGCATATCCAAAGCATTATTTGATGCATTTTACATCACAGTATACAATTACACAACCTATGACACTGGGATAGAACATGTTCGAATAGAATCAGAAATGATCATGCTACTATCAAAATTAACTACACACAATTTGTACTGATGCTTGTTAACCTTACTGTTAAAGTTAAATACTATAAAAGGAGGACAGCACACATACTTGATCTATTCATGCAGCAGGATACTGAAAGGAGGTCTTACATTTGAGCTCATAGCTTAAAGGGGACCTATCATGCAAAATGCACTTTTGTACGTCTTTTATACATGAATATGTGTCCCCGGTGTTCCAGGGAACTCACCAAGTGTCAGAAAACACAACCCTCTCTATTTTCCTCCATACCCAAATCTCTAAAAAAGGGGCTGCAACGGATCTGATAAAAACTGATCCTGACGTCAGGACGGTGGCGCTACGGCTATTGGGCCAACTCCACCAATCAGGAGGAGACAGCCACGGTCATTGCCGTTCGAAAGCACTGGAGACGCTGTAGTACATATGCCAGGCCTGTAGATGGTGCTGTTCTCACTGAATCTGCCCTTGCTAAAACAGATCTAAAAAATGTCAAATTGAGCAAAATGAGGCATGGCTAAAATGCATGATCTGTTTGGTATTTTGAAAAAAAAAAAGTATAAATATGCCTTATATAGGTATGGTCCTACACTATATTATTCAAATATAGCATGATAGGTCCACTTTAATTAAAAGCGACAGAAGGGATGTCGCAAAATGTTTTGGTTCTGTTCTGCTGTAGTTTGTGTCCCTTCGTCCTGCTTCTATGTTCATTTCAAATGGGACAATGTATATTAAACCAGAAAATGCCGAAGTATTTCATCTAAAAAAGCAATTGAATGGATTCAATCAATTTTAACGATTATTAAAATAGTAAAATAAAAAGTAAGTATGTGTGCGTTCCGCCAAGATATAATTAGCATTTTTAAATGACCAATATAATATGTAAACTGATTCCCTTCAGAAGAAAGGTGCAAACAGCACAATGTCTAACAAGACTGGGAAGTTTCACTATATAATAATGACATTACAGTAGTATTTTCTTTTTGAAATGATCAAGAAGCAAAAACACATTTTCAAATGTCAAAAGTAATGGATTTTCATTGTAAAATCAACCTTCCCAATCCTGAAGACAAACTACATTGTATATAAGAACTTTAGATACAAAAAAGAGAGCAACTATTTTGACTACTACTATGAACATTTTGTAAATTTGTAAAACAGCACATATATTAATGTCAATAGATGGTTCAATCTTGATGTAATGGCCTAACAAGAAGAGGTGCCTCTAATACTGTAATAAATTGTGGATCATTTCAATGAATAGCAGTGCTGTTTTAACAAGTTTGCAAAGAGTGTCTTAAAGTACATCAAGATGCTTCAGTGAAATGATAAACAACATCAAACTGTGGAGGACTGGAGGTAATGATGTCATTTTTGTTGTTGATCATCCTGGGCGAAAAAAGCCAACAAAGCATGCAGACTGCACATCTATGCACAGTGTGGGCAGGGAGACAGTTGTTTGGGGAGGTCGGCAGGCAGAAAGGCACAATGTATGCTTGCATGAAAGTTACTGACATGCAAATCTATGCAAACACATACAGACATGTATGTGTTCAAATCAGAGTTTCCAAGTGGGCAGCTTCTACAGAGGAACTAGAGGTGTTCCAGCATGCAAGCGGACACTTGAATTAAGCTACTATTAGCTACTCGATTGATCCAAATTGGGACTCTGATTTGGAAAGCGGAGAGCAGTCCACGACTTAGTGCCAAACTTCGATGTACCTCGGTGGCCTGCTTTCGTATTTTCTCAGTCTCCAGCTTGATTTTCTCCCTCTCTGAGGAAAGCTCTGAGATCAGGTTGTGGTAATCTACATTGCTGCGCTCACTGGCCTTCAGCTGCAGCTCCAGGGCACTGATCTGGGAGGAGAGCTCATCAGCACTTCCCTGTTTGCTTCTCAGGAGTTCCTCTTTGTCATGGCGTGTTGCCCTGAGTTCCTCCTCTAGCTTGAGCCTCTCTTTGGTCTGGGTTTCTGTCGTCACCTTTAACCTTTGAAGCTCAACCGAGTTCGCATTCAGTACCTTACTCTTCTCTTCTATAGTTTTGTAAAGGCTCTCGTTCCTGAGGTTTGCCTCTTTGCCTCTGGCCTGCTCCTGGAGGAGTTGTTGCTGCAGAGCCTTCAGCTCGGCACTCATCTGTGTCATGCGCTCTGCAGATGCCTTGTTTTGTTTGAAACTTCTCTCCAGTTCCTCCTGCAACCTAAGACGCTCTGCTTCACCTTTCTTCTCTGACATACTGGTATGTTCTTGGCTCTGGCGTAGAGTGGTAAGGGTGCTGACGTACTCTGTCATGGCACTGGTGGTGTTCTCCAGCTCTCTTTCTACTTGCCTTCTTCTGGACACTTCCTCCTGGTTAGCCTTCCTCAGATTCTCCACTTGGCTCTCCAGCCCATCTCTAACATCCTGAATGTCTTTCATTCGTCCCTGTAACTTGCTTAAATTCTGTTCTACTCTGATTCGCCCCCTGCTCTCCTTTTCCAGATCGGAGCGGATCTTCAGAAGCTCCTCCTCGCACACGCCCAACTGGGTAAAAGCCACTGATGAACTGGTTAGCTTCACCTGCAGCTGGGCCAATGTCTGTTCAAGCACAACCTGCCCTTCCTCTATAGTTCTCCTCCTGCGGGTCTCCTCCTCCAGACTGTGAGTTATGTAGGCCAGCTCGTCACTCTTCTCCTGCAGTCTCTTCATGACCTCCGCCAGCTCCTTTTTATACCGGCTCATTTCCTCATCACTCTGACTCCTCAGCTGCTCCAACTCAATTTCCAGATCTCTCCGCCTGCACCCTTCCTCTTCGGCGACAGAGCGCTGGCTGTGAGCTTCTATGTCTGCCCTTTGCCGTTGTTCCTCAGCCTTGCTCATAGACATCCTGAGCATGCTGAGCTGCTCCTCCAGATCCCTCCTCTCTGCCTCCACCGCGTTGTACTGCAGCTGGAGATCTGCTGTATCCTCCTCCTTCTTGGCTGACAGCCTATGGATGTCTGTGCGGCTGACATGGATGTGGGATTCGTAGCTGAGCTTTAAATTATTGATCTCCGTACTGCATTGGCTCCTTACCTTTGACATCTCCCTCTGAAGCTCCTTGATCCTTGCTGCCTCCTCAGCCAGCTGCCGCCGCAGCTGTTCGATTTCGTGCTCCTTAGTCGACACATTCTTCTCCAACTCCACCTTGGACCAGCTGACCGTCTCCAGCTCCTTCTGCCTCTTCCTCAGCACCAACTCGTACTCCTCCTGCTGTGTAGTGTAGCGCTCCTCTGCCAGCTTCTTCTTCCTCTTTTCTTCATCGAGCATATATTGGAGACGAATCACCTGATCGTTGAGGTCTGACATTTGGCTCTGGTAGCCGTCCAGGCTGTCCTTGGTGGCATTGCACTGCTGCGTAGTTATCTGCTTCACCTCCTCCAATGACAGCAGCTGGTCCTTCGAGTTGGACAACTCCAGCTGGTAACGTGTAACGGCGTCTTCCAGAGATTTGTTCTTGGCATGGCTGTCTTGCATGTTCTCTCTCAGCTGGCGAAGTTCTTCTTCCAACAGGTCAATCCTGGTGTTACGAATCTGAAAGCAAGATGAAGCAAAGGTGAATGCAGCGGTAGTTTACAGAACTTTGCGACTGGCACATCATCACCTAGATGTGGTCTTATGAGACATTTGGCTATTTAAATATTGACCACACGCAATGTTACATTTAGCTTAAGGTCAAATCCTGCCAATATCCTGCTCCTTTTAGCTTGCTTCAGATTGCCACAGTCTTCGGAGGAAAAACATCTGTCTCTTTAGCTTCTAGAAGCTACAATTTCTTCAACAGCTTGACTCTAACTTGTTCCATCTTGAAATGTAAAATAATAATAACACTGAAGCGTGCTTTAGAGCTGAGAATAACTGCTAAATTGGGTATAGACTTTTGAGTTCTCTGCTAATTAGTGCACCTTTAATATTACATTTCCAACACCTAAGTGTTCCCTCAGTGTAACTCAACTTTAATCTTTCAACATTGTGTACAATGAGCATTCATTTATTTAATAATGATCACCTACTGTGTATGCAACAAATGAAGCCAAATACTAGTCTATTCATAGTCCCCTGGCAGGACCACAAACAAACAAACAAACAAAGCTAAAACCTTCAGTAAGACACAACATTTTGATGTTTTAAAAATAATAATTATAACAGTACCTTGAGCTCCTCCATGTTTTTCTGCAGCACTCCCAGGAATTTGGAGTAGTCACCAGAATGGGCGAGCAACTCCATGTAACGGGTTTGCAGTTGTGTAGCCTGGAAAAAACAAGGCAAACTCAAGGATTAATTTAGAAAGAACATAAGTCAACTTCACAGTTTCTGAGAAATGTCACTGATCCCCTTTTATAACATTCATTAATAAATGCACTCAATTTTGTTTCAGTTTTTAATGATAGACAACTTTTCCAGTTTTATTACTTCCACATTGAGATCCATCGTTGGCGACTTCAGCATTGTCCTTTTGACGGGGATGTTGAGCAAAGTCTCTAAACCAGAGCTGTAAGCTGCCAAGTCTGTCTCATAGTCCTGAAAAACAAACGGTGATATCAGGAGCACGCCAACACATGTTTTTGTTTCATTCAAATGAAGTGATCTGGGGAAATGTAAGACTGCACAAACAATGTACAAAGGAAGTAATGCTGTACTTTAATAACAATACATTTACAAAACACCACGAATATTAAAAGTATGTGCGTATCAATCAGTGAAATTATGTTGAAGAAGAGGGATAGTTGGTTTAGTTGATTGTTTGAGTATTGATCAGTTAGTATAGAAAAGCAATAATAATAATGACTTTCTTGTTTTTTACATATTTTTGAAATGTTTGACAGTTGTGCACAAAAAATCTGTTATTTTCTTATTTGTGCCAGGAAAAAAAATCATTTTCAAATAAAAAGATATTACAATATATTTGTCTGCCCTTGATAACACTATCTTTGAATGAGACCAAAATCTTAATAATATTTTTTACGAAATCTCTTTGGTCTGCTGTACTATTGTCTCCTCACTATTGTCTCCTCAGTCCTCCTCAGGACATTTTAAGTTCCAAAAGTCAGTGTTTTCATTTGATTCCTTTTGTTTTTGATGGTGAGTTTCGGTGCGTTTGCCTCGGATAGATGACTTCTGCTCCGCTGCGACGGAGTCTGAGCGAGCGGTGCCACTTTAGACAAAGTTTAGGAGTTGGGAAACCTCTTCCCAGCGTGTCTGACCGATGCATTGGTACATCCGTACTATGATTTGATTCAAAAAAGTGAATTTGTATCTATGAAGGTCTCCTCACCTTGATAGAGTTCACACAGGCCTCGTTGTCCCTCAGCACTCGCTCCACTGTCTCCCTCTTCGCTTTGATTTCTGAGTTCAGAGTCTTTAGGGAAACAATAATATAAAGATGTCAGATGAATTGAAACACATGGACATAAAAACCTATCATAGTGTATAAGTTAATGAATAGAAACAAATGGCTGAGCGGGACACCTTCTGTTTGGTAATATGCTCCGTCAGTGCAGGGATGCTCTCGATCTTGGTGGCCTGCAGGCTGTCTTGTTTCTTCCGTGTGGTATCAATCCAGTCAATAATGGAGGTGCTGGTCTGCTTGTAGTGCTTCAGCTGAGGGTGATACATCTGCAAATCCTGGACTCTGTGCAAGCATGAGAACACAATTGAAATAAAGAAACACATCTTCTTCATGTTTTTCAGTATAAATGAAGATTACTATGAATGAATGTGAGATACGGAGACAGAAACTAGGAGGAATGAGATCCTGTTTACACAAAACTCTAATCCGATGCAAGCCGTCCTGTGTCAAGGGCTGTATTATATGATTGTTTTATAGATTGCAGATTTTCTTAATTCATTTATTAACTGCATGTTTAAAAGGTCAAGAAATAATGAAAAATGCCCATCACGAGTCCCGAGAGCCCAAGGTGTCACCTAAAAAAGATTTTACCCGATCAGCATTCAGAAATCAAAAGGTGTTCGATTTACAATTCATAGAAATTAAGCAACAAAGAATAAGCTATAAAATGTTAGCAATTTTGCCTCATAGCCTGTGTATTGATCAAAAAATCGTTAAAGTAACAGAAATATTCAACATTAGCTCATCTCCTCTTACATTTAATTTGACGCGTCTCACTATTAAAAAGATGCCATACATTCAACAAATACATGAGAATGCTTGAGCCTTTTTAGATTCATAAATCTGTCTTAAATGTGCATGCAACAACCAGTTGGTGGTGGCATTTGTATAAAATAGATATGAGAGAGAGAGGAAGCCATACCTGGTGTCAATCTGAGCTTGGATTCGCTTCCAGCGGTCTGTCAGCAAGCCCACCTGCTCACTGTATTTGGACAGCATCATGTCACACCTGTAGAAGGGCACGCCCACCTGGCCGTTCCAGTGGTTGGCCTGGGATAACTCCGCCTCCATGGAGGCCAACACTGACTTCTTCTGATCCAGCTCTGCTTTGATATTCTACACATCAACAACACAGAAAAAAACGTCACATGTAATCAAGATATTTTCAAGTAGCATGATATGTAAAAAAGTCAGAAGCTGGTTGGTGCAAATTGCAGCTATTGTTGCAAAAAATGGGTGAAATTGTAAGATGTTCTATCAAATACCTTAAGGGTCGACATGTAATCCTCCACCTCACTGGGCGTCAGGGAAGTGGTCTCTTTTTCTGTTAGCCTTGCTTCATGAACTTTCACTATGTCTTCAGCTCTTGCCACGCTCTCCAGCATGTCCCTTAGAGCCTGGAGCCTGATAGACAGGAAGAAATACAATGGAAATCATATATTTAGTTGATGATGTGTGAGATGAATGAGTCAGAGTAGCTGATTTTACATATTTATTGGTTAAGTAACATATACAAAATGTAAAAAAGGGTCATATTAATATACTAAGTAACGTTAGGACATCTTAGTTTGGGATCTTACCGCTGCAGGTAAGCTGACGAGCTGCTCTCAAGAACGCCCAGTCTCTGGTTAATAATCTCAATCTCACTGCGTAGGAACTGGGCTTTATCCGGGTCATTCATGCCCTCCAGCTCCTTCAAGATTTGCTCCCTCAGACGTACGTACTCCTCGTTCATGGAGTGGACATCCTGCTGCACCGTCTGTAGGGAAACATACAATCAATTACAATTATTGCAATGCGTACGTATTTGGAACAATATTAGTTTTCTGTAACCATTTAATACTGTAAACTGTTTTTCTTGTATTAATGAGTTTGTGTGTCTACCTCTAACTGAGAGATCTTGAGGCCACAGTCGCGTATCCCGTCATCTCCGAGGCAGATGTGAACATGCTGACTCAGCGTGCCCTCGGCGCCCTCCAGCTTGAGTCTGAGCGTGTGCAGCTCAGATAAACTGCGGGAGGACGAGAAGGAGGAAGAAGAGGAGGACCCTTTCCCCACCTTCTTCACCACCTCTGCCTTGGTGGCTTTAACTTCTTCCTTCTTCACTTTATTTACCACTCTGACCTCTATTTTCTTCACTTTCTTAACCTCTTCTCTTCTTCGTAGTTCTTCAAGTCTCCTGGCCTCCGCCTCTGCTGCAGCCTGTTGCTCCAGTAGCAGCTGCTGCTGCTGCTGCTGCTGTATCAGGATCAGGTACTGTGTGTTTTGCTGATCCTCTGCTTCTAGTTTCCCAGCTGTGAGAAGACAGATGGTTTTTTTTAATAATTGGTTGTCGAAAACATAATTAGCTGGTTATTGTGATTAGGGGACTTCAAATTAAAAGAACAGAGGGTGCATTATTATTAAGATCTCAAATAAATTGTGATTCGTGGCCGTTGCTTTCATTGGCGTCTAATCATTATTTTTTTCATTATCAAAACAAAATGACACAGTTAACAATCAAAAATCTAAGATGTAATAAATTGTTTTCATGCAGAGGAGAGCAAGGTGTCTATTTGGTGTAATACTGACTGTAAGCAGGCAGCTGAACCACCAGCTCCTCGTAGTGGGTCTGGGCTCCGGTGATCTGGTTATCCAGGCCACGCTTGTCATCGTCAGTAAACATCTCGGAGCCGTAGCTGCACGATTTGAACTCCTCGAAGCGAGTCTCCATGCGCTTGATGAGTTGTCGGTATTCCTCAGGAGGCATGCGGGACAGCTGAACACACACACAAACAAACATTACGTTTGAAACAGAAACCAAAATGTAGGGAAATGCACTTCATTTAAACTAATGATAATAACACTTTAGGCTAACTTCAGAGAGTGTATTCATCACTTACCATGGTCATGGTGAGGGAGTTGATTTGTCTGATATCAATGAGGCAGTACTGCCAGGCGATGAGACTCTTTACGTTGATGTACAGCTGATTCCAGATTGACATGATGGCGTCGTAGTACTGCTCATTCCTAAGGATAACACAAAATAATAACCTTTACCTCACAACAACATTTATTGCACCTTCTTCTCTGCCAAAGAAACAATTGTTGCCCCTTACTTGTTGGCCAGACTGATGCTGAGTGGGTTGGGGGGGGGTACGATCAGGCACACAGAGGGCACCGACATATCCAGGCCTCCCGGACCTGTAATGTCCCACTTACTGCGCTGACTGTTGTTATTTAGGATCGCCTCATCTCCCTTACAGATCACCTTCTGTGGAGTCCGGAAAAATGAAATTCTTCAATAAAGACAAGTTTTAGAAAGCTTTTCTGGGAACATAAGATAGAACATAAGCATTCATAGAAGCTGTCATTTATGTGTGGCTTCTGTATTTGTATGTGTGCCCTCTATTTATAACTGTTTATGTTTACACTTTGTAACTTTGTTTTAAAATGACCTATTATGCTAATTGTTCTGTTTCAATGTGTGAGTGTGTGGGAGAGAAACTCCCTCTCCTGGGAACTTTGGGATTTTAAATGTGCAGACCATTTACATGCACAACAACCTAGATAACACAGTCACACTACAGAAAGTATAATAGGGCCCCTTTAAAAAGGTGCTATTTCAATAAAGAATCACTTACTTACTTATTAACTGATATTAATGTATTCCCAAGAGTGTATCATACTTAAAGAACTGACCTGTTCTCGTTTGAAGTCACACAGGGCTTTGACGATGACTTGGCTGCTGCTCTTGTCTTCGGCGTTTCTGGGTTTCAGCCTCACAATGCTCCTGGACTTGTGGACCAGATGTTGAACCTGCCTCTTGTTTTCCATAATGATCTCTTTCTCTCTCTGAAGAACATAAAACAAAAACAAGATCAACAACAATAATAATGCAGATTAATAATAATAATAATAATAATAACAAACTGTTCTGTGGCTTATTCAAACAGAAAACAGTAATAATACCAATATCTTATTCAACACACGATGAAAAAAGGCAGGGAAAATGCATAAAATAGGAGGTACAGTAGACTATACAGCAGGTCTTAACAACTTACTCCAAAATAAAGGTCACATTTTAAAGATGAGTTTTAGCTACATCTACAGAATCAGATATTCTTATTAAAGGTGAAATTGACAAAATAACAAGCTGTTTTACCTCCAGCCCATTGAGCATCTCCCCTAGGTCCTCCAGAGTAGTGTTCTTGTCACAGATGAACTTCTTACGGACCGCCTCGTGTTCCTTCTGCAGCTTGCTGTACGTCTCGTTGGCCTCTTTAAAGAACTAGGATGCATAAAAGGGATAATTAGTATCAATGGATCAAAAATGCATCTTTTTAAGTGGGGTTTTAAGTTTGAAAATTGTTGTTTTTTTGCAATTATTTGGCCTGTATTGGATATTTGAACATTCAGGGGGAGACAGGAAATGATGGGGGGAGAAAACAATAAAAAAATATCAACAGCTTACATCGAACCAGTAACTTAACCAGTAGACCCCCTGCTATATAGAAATGTAATCACCAGCTTAACACCGTTTCTTACTCTTCTTTTAGCTCAACTTTTGGTCACCACCACCAACGCCTTAGGGAAATACAGTATCAGCCCCTTCAAATACTAAATGCTTCACTGTGTTTACCAGCTAGTCTTTAAACAAATGTGTCTCCAGTTTGCTAGCTGCTTTGCATGAAATGCTTATTTAAAGCAATGATATCTGTTGCTATTATGTTGTGTCCTTCTACCTGGTTGTAAGCGCCATTTTCCTTCAGGTGAGTATCAATGCACTTGGTGATTTGAAGGAGCCAACTCCACTGAGTCTGCAGAGTGTCACTGTAAGCCTGAAAAACACAAACAAAACAAAAAATAGAGTAATATTAGATAAGGCCCCTACACACATGTAAATGCATGTAAACACTGTGTTGGTCAAATGATGACGGGGTCGGTACACACCTCGATCTTGTCTGAAGCCGGATGGTTGTTCTTCAGGAGTGTATCAACTGTTCCTTTGAGTTTATTCAAGTCCTTCTCTTTTTCCTCCAGGGCACTCATCAGTTTCTGTGATGTAAGAAGAGTTTCAGTAATCACAGGGGACACAGGGGACACAGGGGACACAGAAAACACCGGGATGCAGCTGGAGGAACACTCTGTGGCTCCGCTCTAAGTGGATGACTGACTGCAGCTGCCAAACATCGAATGTATCCCAGATGATTGCTCCCTCATGAAATGCAGATTAAATTCATAAATTAAAGTATTTTAGATGTACAGGATTGCCAAGAATGTTAATAGACTAGTTAGATGCTCCTAAATATGGATTTCCATTGGACCAATCCAATTCTCTCCTGGTTCTCGCTGAACTTGTAATCTTTGAGTCATTGTACTAACCGAGTAGCCCTCCTGCTTCTTCGGGATGTATTTGTCGATGTTCTTGTCTCCCCAGTCAAACATCAGCTCCTCCTCCTCCCGTTCGTTCACCCACATGATCTCTCTGGAAATATCCTGAATGATTTTCTTGAGCTCCTGCAACTGCTCGGTTCGACCAATGGACATTTGCTAGAAAGGGAAAATAAGAGTATGTTTAAATACAACAATGCACCTGAAAACACAAGTAGGAGTGTCAGCTACTGTGGTAAAGTGCTGGGGGGGTTTTTTCACCTGCAGACTCTCCCATTCCTGATCCAGAGCATGAAGATTCCCCTTGTCTCCATTCTTCATCTGTGGGAAAAGAACCAAACTCAAGTTAGTGAGTAGACAGTGATTCAACAATAACCCTCTAATACTATCACTTGGGAAAGCACCATAGGAAATACACAATTGTTTTCTTATTCTTACTTATTCCTTGTAAGAATATCAATTATTAAACATATTAAAAGTAATTAGTTAAATATGTATAAGGTCATTCCTAACAGTTGAAGAAGCTAGTAAATAAAATGTATGGAATGGAAAGAATAACCATGAGAATAAGAGACCTTGATAAAAGATTAGAAAAATGATGATAGAACACAAAACTTTAATAATGACCATGTGGTAAGATGTGATGATTAATGTATGTATGAGTAATAATGTTGAATCCATTATGTGTAAGCAATAGCTTATAAGTTATTGTTAATCCATTTTTCCCCTTTTTATATAATTTATTTGTTTGACTTGTGGATTGTTTTGTAGTTATTTCATGTGTTTAAGGGTTCATTTTATTATGTATGCTTTGTAACACAATAATCCCTAAAATGCTGATAAGAGTGAAAAATATGAATCACAGTTTCTCAAAATGTCTTGTTTAGTTGGCACAAAAAAAACATATGTAGTTTAGGGTTAGGTTAGGGAAAGTTTCCATAAACTCAAACTTATATAAAATCCGGAAATCTCCATATTGAAGATTGTGGAATCTTTGAAAATGATTTCTTCAATCTGAGTCCCTCTAGTTGTATAATACATAATTTAAGTACAATTACTATATTAACCACCCGTTTTAGTGTTTTCTATGATATATCAAAAACAAATTAAAGGATATTTAATTCATTTTCAACATGTTGAACATGAAAACTAACATTTATTAGTCAATGTAGGTTGCTTGTATGTTCTCTTTTCTTTTTTTTACAAGATTTGTTATTTTGAAAAAAGATACATATGTCATTGTGTGTATTGAGATGCCAGTCTGAAATCCCGATTAAAATTGAGTAAGTAGAATATAAAGTCTTTGGGTAGGTATGTTATGTTATGTGCTCTCAAAAAACCTATCACTGGGACTTCTGTTTGCAGCACTAATACATTTGGCATTGTTCCAGCTGAACCCACCAGGTCCTCTCTGGCCCGGTCCACCTCTGCAGACCTCTGGTTGGCGCTGTGGAAGCTCTGGTGGCTGAGGACCTGCTGCTCGATGGATGCAGGGTCGTCTCCCCAGGGGGCCGTCTCAATCAGACGCTGAAACACAAACATGTATTTACATCAGCAGAAACACACATTGTTTTTCAGACACGAGAGGGAGTGCCTCTCATTTGCCTGATATGCATACTCAATGTGACCAGCAGGTGGCGGCAAGATTTATTTTATTTATTCTTTTTGAATTTTATGAGCCTTTCACCAAAACCCTCAGGAATCTACCAGAAGAACATTGGTCAGAGAACTGAAGGCAAAACAAAACCATCTTTCAAAAAGTAAACTGTGTCATCTTAAGTGTTCTTCATTCCACAATAACTACTTACAGCAAAGGAATGCATTCATGTACACATCTAGCTTTAAAGTATTAATGAGCATGAAAAGGCTTGAAAAGCATCTGTTTGCCATGCATAAGGCTTTCCTATTCTAAATTGTGTTTTTTTGTTTTTATTGTTGTGTTTCTGCATTGTATATCAATGCCATTTCAAATTATGCAAACTGTAATCGGAACGATTTGATCAATTAAAAACATAAACAAATATAAAAACATGTTAAGCCATATTCTAGGGGCTGGTTCAACTTCTAAAAAACAGGTCACCAAGGAACCACATCAGTGTAAGCATAATTAGGATGCTAAACACTTTTTTATTAAAGGGGCAATTTGAAAATGTGATTGAAATGGTCGTCCCTTCCCAAAAAGTCAAACGCCAGAATTGGAACTTCCTATCACTCTTATATTGACTGACATGGCTTTAAATAAAGGGACCAAACCTATATCTAAGTAATAAATGTTCAATGGTGAAAATATTTTATAAATAACCTTATCTCTTAAACTAAATATATAACCATACTGTAGCCAGTTATACTGTCAATCAAATGCATGTATGGCCTCACTTTTTTACCTCACCTGAGAAAAATAAAGCCCTTTTTGTGTGTGTGTGTGTGTGTGTGTGTGTGTGTGTGTGTGTGTGTGTGTGTGTGTGTGTGTGTGTGTGTGTGTGTGTGTGTATGTGCGTGTGCGTGCGTGCGTGCATGCATGCAAACCTTGCGTTGTGCAATCCATCCAATAGCATCTTGGAAGCTCCTTCCAGGCTCCTCCCATCCTCCCGAGCTTACTCTGGTGCTCCTCCTCCTGTGCAGGCTGCCCGTCATGGCCATCTGGACTACCTTCAGCTGATCTTTACATACCTCCAATCTACGAGTAATGAAGAGAGTAAGGAGATGTAGGATTTTTTTTAAAAGGCTATTCAGAGGAGGATGAAGGAAAGGGAGAAGTCTTCCTTACGTCCTCACTACGTTGTCATTGGGCTGTCCCAGTTGTCTCAGGTCCATGGCGCAGTTCCTCATGTGCACTATAGACTCTTTAGCCAGCATCATGTAGCGCTCTACATCAGCCGGGGAACCGCCCTGCAAGGTATAACCCAAACAATCAGGGAGGTGTACAAAACCACAGTGCAGAGGCCAACAATATTGATACAGAAGTGTTTCAGTCTCTAGAAAATGTGAAAGATGTTGGATATTTCTGTTTGCAAAATGAGTAATATCTAAGATTTTTTCGCCATTTTTATCTGATTCATTCAATGTTTACCAATGAAGGTTTTTGAATGTATCTGCAATTTTTTTTTTGTTATGTTCTTATGTTGTTAAAACTTTATAATATGTCTGTTGGATTATTTGGATATGCCACGGAGCCATAAATCACACACCAATGTTATGCATTAAAAACAATTGGTTTGTCACTAATTTACTACTTTGCAAAAAAACAAACAATAAAAAACAGGCCCAACAAAAGCCTATCAGCCTGGTTCCTTTCACATGTTCTCACAGTAGAGCCTCTCTTATCAAGTTTTTTTGACAACAAGTCAATCTTTCCACGTCTATCGATAAAATCGTACAGAATTAGATCTGACTCAGACAGGATTGTATTGCATCCCTGAAGGAACAGCCACAGAACAGCCACAGTAACGCAATAACAACCAGTCATGACTCACAGATTGAAGGGCGTATTCGGCTTTCTTCAGGTACTCCTGGCACTGGTTCTGCAGCAGCACGGCCTTCTGGTGGATGGTGCTGAAACCACAGCAGGGGGCAGCAGAGTTAAAAGTGTCACTATCGAGCTCATTGTTATAATAATCTTCAGATGCATATGTAGGAAATGCATAACCACCAATCAGTGGTCACAAACGTTCGTATTATGTAATGCAAGGAGAAGTGAGCATTTTCAATTTGTTTCACCACTAAGACCACACAGTTTTGATGTCATGTCCTGTGCATCACATTAGCCTTTGTATGAGTATGTAACAGTAAAACAGTAATACAAAGATGTGTCATCAAACATTTTGAACGAACAGTCTACTTATGTTAACTGGAATGATTTAAGTTCGAACACTACATTTGTATTTAGAAATGTGCACTTGTGAGCTGTTACGAGCTGGTATGCATGGCTCCATAATAAAAACATTATCATTATCATCACATGCAGTGGTTACACTAAAAGTTGGTGTCTGGCAAATAAGGGATTTGAGGCCGATACTGGAATTGAAAATTAGTTAATAAAAAGATGATTTCTACTTTCTTTTATTTACATAATATACAGTATAGGCACATTTTTTTATTAAAATATGTAATCAAAGCCAACAAAACGATATCTTGCAAAACGTGCCACGAACAATTGCACTTCCAAAAAATAAAAAAGGTAGTTGAATGCAAAAACTGCAATGAAAACTGAAAAAACAAGGATGAGGACAATGATGTTCCTGCCAAAATGCTGCTGATCTATGGGCCAGGTCAGGTTATCAGTCAAGTTATACATTTCTGAAGAATTGTGAGGATTTTAATTTGAAAAACACCACCACCAATTGTTTGAGGCCTCTACCAAACCTGCTCATAGAAATCAGAAACTACATGATATTCATTCTTAACAAATAACTGAACCAGAAACTATTATACTACAATATATTTCATTGTGTCGACATCTTGGGATTGTGTCAGCCAGATGCCCTGTCTGCACTTCTCCCAAAGTACCACAGTGCCATATTTCCCCTGTGGGTGATAGTGTGGAAGGTCTGAAACTGATACACATGTTTCTGGAACAAGTGAGTAGAGCTGTCACAGCAGAGGGAATGTAGCAGCTCACTAAGAGCCATAAATTAAACTCAGTTATTCTCTACAGGGACGGAAGAATGTCAGCATTTCTTTGGAATCAGCAGAACATCAGCTTTAAATCATGATTGAGACATTGCAGTGCAGCTTGGTTTTATTATCTCAGTGTGTTATCAATGCAATAAAAGAGTCAGGTGAAACGATAACTCCTTCAACAAACAAACTATGAAGGCACACACACTTTGACATGAATCATGCAACCTCCTTTGGATTTGTATGGAGACCGGATGACTTTGTTAAACCTTAATTCATTAATAACTGTTCCAAAACGTAATGACACCGTAGTTGTTTCAAAGTTCAGATTTGTATTATGCAGAAACATTTCACTTCAATCATGGTCCCTGCACATATTATCATGCATTGTTTGGGGAAATGTGTTTAACCTGCAAATGACAGGACTTGGAAAGGAATGTATGCTGGGACGAAAGAGCCTGCCCTGTCATCATCAATATTTAATGGCAACCAGCTTGCAGGCTTACATGCCTCCTCCCTGCAGAGAGGGCCACATCATGTTCCCCTGCTGCAAAGAAACTGGCAACAGGTGACTGTGAGGAAAGCGCAAATTAACTAATAAAATAAACAAGAAAATAGAGCCATACCTCGATCCGCCTCCCATGCCGCCTCCCATGCCGCCTGACATTGCCATGCCGCTTGCCATGCCGCCTCCCATTCCGCCTGACATAGACATGCCGCTTGCCATGCCGCTTGCCATTCCGCCTCCCATTCCGCCTCCCATTCCACCTGACATTGACATGCCGCTTGCCATGCCGCTTGCCATTCCGCCTCCCATGCCGCCTGACATGCCGCTTGCCATTCCGCCTCCCATGCCGCCTGACATGCCGCCTCCCGAACTGCTCATCATGGTGCTATGTCCGCCTTTTATCACCATACCGTTGGACATTGTGCCTCCCGACATCATTCCGTTCATCATTGCTCCACTCGGCATGCCGCCTCCAGAGGACTTTGAAAAGGTGTAGGTGTTGTATCCTTCCTGGTAGGGATCGTATCCATTACCGCCACCGCTGCGTGCGTAACTGCCAGTCAAGTCGCCTTTGGAGGCCGAACTCTGGCCATGGTACAGGCGATTCTGGGACCCGTAATTACTCATTCTAGCAGTGATATGCTCACCCTAACCCTACTGGGGGAAAGTCATCACGAAGTTAGTCTCTCTGTGCGCTGGCCCCGGTCCCTCGGTCTCTCCGATGCAGACTGAACTCAGGCGTCAGGGAATGATCGTTTTTGGAGGCTGGTGACCACACCTCTCTGTCCCTCCCCAACCATCTGAGCCAAAACACGTTTTTCCTCAGTGCCACTCCCCTCCAAACTCAGCTGGAGGCAGAGTGTGTTTGTGTTCTTGCAGTTATGTCGTTGTGGGGACCATTTTCACTTGTGACACAAGTTGGGACATACTTTAAAACGTATGAAATGTGACATGCATTTGCAAACTGTTTCTGACATATTTTGATATCTTGTAAGTTGTAACACCTTATTAGATGTTATTGCTTTCTCTCTTGTTAAGCCACAGCTGTAAAGGTCAAAGGCTGTCGTTTCTACTGAGAAAAACTCTCACACACTCACACACACTACTTAAACACTTGCCTCCAGACATTAGGTGGGACACAGAGTAAAAACAAGTTTGACAGCTGCTCCTGGTTGACAGCAACTGACATCCTTTTAAATATGATAAATGGAGAAAGACACACAAAGACAACTCCTGATTAATGCTACACTAATGTCCTACTTGTTTTTGTTAAGATGTATTCTGTGTTATATAATGTGTTATGCAAATCGTTACAGTTACAGTATAATTCACAGATGTATTTTTTGCAGCATGTGCTTACTGAAATTATCCAAAGTCAATTTTCTTGAAAGAAGTTATTCATTTTTTAATGTATCACGAAATAGTGATATTCTGAGTCTGATTTTGGCAAAAAAATCCTAAATTGCAAATACACGCAGAGTATTTCCTGACCTTGAACATTTGCAGAGTTTACACAGAGATCACAGGCATTGTTTGATATCCAGCTATTGTATGTCTGCATGCACTGTTACCTCCTAACACTGCTTCAAATCAGCATGGAACATCTTGTGCCAAAAGGGCTGAGATATGTGTTTTTAAGTATGACACACACCAACATAGACTTTAGAGTCATACCACACAAGTGTGTTTGAAGCCGACGCACACTTCGATACGCTCCCCCCTTAAATCTCAAACTCTGCAGATGCAAATCTATTTCGAATATATTTCCACAATTACTTGATGGAATGTAATTTTTTTTAAATGAAGAGAGATAAAGCCATCCCACAATTCCATGTGATACATGTTATAGCATTCACTGTTGCATAGTTATTTAGCGTAGTGTAAATGCAGTCAGATTATTTTAGGACTGGTTGTTTTTTTTCTTAGTCCTGATCATTTCTCCATCAAATCTTTACTTTCTGTGCAGCTGCTCCTCACCTGTGGAATTCCCTCCCAGACCACCTGAGGACTCCGGACCACTGAAGCCTTCAAGAAAGGCCTAACAACCTTTCTTTAAAAAAAAGCCTTTCATTAAACTTCTGTTTCTTGAATGAAAGGTGCTTTACAAATACAATTTATTATTATTACTATTATTACTTGACCTCAGGACAAATGCATTCAAGGTCATGAAAAGTGTTAAGGAAAAGATAATGGATGTCATCATTTTAACTATTCGACCGTATATATATTTGTTTTCGTTTGACTTTTCTTTTCTTCTCAAGTGGTCAATTTAAGGCTCTATTTCATGGGATATTTTTTGCTAAACCAGCAACACAATCGCACTTCAGAAAAAGAAGGAAAGTCAGGCTGCATACACAGAATACAGAAGACAAAAAAATCCAAATAGTGCCGTTTTTGAGTCAAGATCAATCAATGTCTGACACCTTACAAGTCTTGACACAGAAGCAACGCATCTGCAGGCCAGTATTTCCTACATTGACCAGATGTACGGTGGCCAACGGGTGCAATTGTTCTGCAACGGCCCAAAATATTTCCATTAGGGGAACGCGCTGCAGTTTAAAAAACGATGCACATCAAAAAACACATAAAAATGAAGTGTTGACAACACATGCGCAGCATTTATTAAAAGCAATGCATAAACAAATTGCCGCAAATACAAAACACTGCAAATACAAAACACTGCAAGAAGCTCAAAACACAACGGAAACAGAAATGTTTGGGGCCGTTGTTTGGGGCATGTTTGCAACTGTTGGCCACTACTGTGCAGTCCACTGGCACATACTTATGAAAATTATAATAAGAATGAGAACGTGTTTGCTTGAGCCAAGACCTTACAGTTCAAGGACAATCTCCCTACACCATCTTACCAAATAAACTCACCAGCAACTGAGGAATGTAGCGTGTGTGTGTGTTTGTTATTGTGTGGGATTTGGAGTTATGGGAATCAGCATGCAAGAGGGAAAGTATGAGAGAGAAGAGAAGCGGGGGCAGATAGGGTTATGGTACGGTTCATAATTTATTGCCAACATTTGTTTGCCATTCCCATAATTGCAGACCTGTTTTGGATGACTTGTTGCTGAGGAATTGTTTCCCATAATATCCTGGCATACGACGAGGAAACCAGCAGCTCTGCACTTTTATTACTATGATCGACTTAGTTTTGCAGCTTTTGTACTCGACATGAGTGATTCATGCAGAAAATAAACTGATCCAACATTTTCTCCTGGAGCATATGGTCCCACCTTAACATCGTTTTCTTCCCCGTGGCGGATGACAGTCAAGAACACGCCTTTACATAACATACCTGTACATAAACTCACACTGATACACACCTTTCACCAAAACCACATTACACCCCTGGTCTTCCCTTTTTTAAAGCTACACTTTGTTCCCTAATTTGCTTCTCTGGGATTTCTGGTTGCAGAAGAAAGTATTGAAGCATTATGGGCGTGAATGAGCAGGATTTAGTAGGTTAGTTTTAC